>NC_073694.1:556716-856716 GCF_029784165.1 Wyeomyia smithii
GGATCATTTTCTATTTTGGCCTTTTCTGGCCTTTGGAAGGCGATTTTGGCCATTCTGAGCTTAATTTGGGATCATTTTCTATTTTGGCATTTCTGGCCTTTAGAAGGCGATTTTGGCCATTCTGAGCTTAATTTGGGATCATTTTCTATTTTGGCCTTTTCTGGCCTTTAGAAGGCGATTTTGGCCATTCTGAGCTTAATTTGAGATCATTTTCTATTTTGGCCTTTTCTGGCCTTTAGAAGGCGATTTTGGCCATTCTGAGCTTAATTTGGGATCATTTTCTTTTTTCGCCTTTTCTGGCCTTTAGAAGGCGATTTTGGCCATTCTGAGCTTAATTTGGGATCATTTTCTATTTTGGCCTTTTCTGGCCTTTAGAAGGCGATTTTGGCCATTCTGAGCTTAATTTGGGATCATTTTCTATTTTGGCCTTTTCTGGCCTTTGGAAGGCGATTTTGGCCATTCTGAGCTTAATTTGGGATCATTTTCTTTTTTGGCCTTTTCTGGCCTTTAGAAGGCGATTTTGGCCATTCTGAGCTTAATTTGGGATCATTTTCTATTTTGGCCTTTTCTGGCCTTTAGAAGGCGATTTTGGCCATTCTGAGCTTAATTTGGGATCATTTTCTATTTTGGCATTTCTCGCCTTTAGAAGGCGATTTTGGCCATTCTGAGCTTAATTTGGGATCATTTTCTATTTTGGCCTTTTCTGGCCTTTAGAAGGCGATTTTGGCCATTCTGAGCTTAATTTGGGATCATTTTCTTTTTTCGCCTTTTCTGGCCTTTAGAAGGCGATTTTGGCCATTTTGAGCTTAATTTGGGATCATTTTCTATTTTGGCCTTTTCTGGCCTTTAGATGGCGATTTTGGCCATTCTGAGCTTAATTTGGGATCATTTTCTATTTTGGCCTTTTCTGGCCTTTAGAAGGCGATTTTGGCCATTCTGAGCTTAATTTGGGATCATTTTCTTTTTTCGCCTTTTCTGGCCTTTAGAAGGCGATTTTGGCCATTCTGAGCTTAATTTGAGATCATTTTCTATTTTGGCCTTTTCTGGCCTTTAGAAGGCGATTTTGGCCATTCTGAGCTTAATTTGGGATCATTTTCTTTTTTCGCCTTTTCTGGCCTTTAGAAGGCGATTTTGGCCATTCTGAGCTTAATTTGGGATCATTTTCTATTTTGGCCTTTTCTGGCCTTTAGAAGGCGATTTTGGCCATTCTGAGCTTAATTTGGGATCATTTTCTATTTTGGCCTTTTCTGGCCTTTAGAAGGCGATTTTGGCCAATCTGAGCTTAATTTGGGATCATTTTCTTTTTTCGCCTTTTCTGGCCTTTAGAAGGCGATTTTGGCCATTCTGAGCTTAATTTGGGATCATTTTCTTTTTTCGCCTTTTCTGGCCTTTAGAAGGCGATTTTGGCCATTCTGAGCTTAATTTGGGATCATTTTCTATTTTGGCCTTTTCTGGCCTTTGGAAGGCGATTTTGGCCATTCTGAGCTTAATTTGGGATCATTTTCTATTTTGGCCTTTTCTGGCCTTTGGAAGGCGATTTTGGCCATTCTGAGCTTAATTTGGGATCATTTTCTATTTTGGCCTTTTCTGGCCTTTGGAAGGCGATTTTGGCCATTCTGAGCTTAATTTGGGATCATTTTCTATTTTGGCCTTTTCTGGCCTTTAGAAGGCGATTTTGGCCATTCTGAGCTTAATTTGGGATCATTTTCTATTTTGGCCTTTTCTGGCCTTTGGAAGGCGATTTTGGCCATTCTGAGCTTAATTTGGGATCATTTTCTATTTTGGCCTTTGGAAGGCGATTTTGGCCATTCTGAGCTTAATTTGGGATCATTTTCTAATTTGGCCTTTTCTGGCCTTAAGGAGGCGATTTTGGCCATTCTGAGCTTAATTTGGGATCATTTTCTTTTTTCGCCTTTTCTGGCCTTTAGAAGGCGATTTTGGCCATTCTGAGCTTAATTTGGGATCATTTTCTATTTTGGCCTTTTCTGGCCTTTGGAAGGCGATTTTGGCCATTCTGAGCTCAATTTGGGAGCATTTTCTATTTTGGCCTTTTCTGGCCTTTAGAAGGCGATTTTGGCCATTCTGAGCTTAATTTGGGATCATTTTCTATTTTGGCCTTTTCTGGCCTTTAGAAGGCGATTTTGGCCATTCTGAGCTTAATTTGGGATCATTTTCTATTTTGGCCTTTTCTGGCCTTTGGAAGGCGATTTTGGCCATTCTGAGCTTCATTTGGGATCATTTTCTAATTTGGCCTTTTCTGGCCTTAAGGAGGCGATTTTGGCCATTCTGAGCTTAATTTGGGATCATTTTCTTTTTTCGCCTTTTCTGGCCTTTAGAAGGCGATTTTGGCCATTCTGAGCTTAATTTGGGATCATTTTCTATTTTGGCCTTTTCTGGCCTTTAGAAGGCGATTTTGGCCATTCTGAGCTTAATTTGGGATCATTTTCTATTTTGGCCTTTTCTGGCCTTTGGAAGGCGATTTTGGCCATTCTGAGCTTAATTTGGGATCATTTTCTAATTTGGCCTTTTCTGGCCTTAAGGAGGCGATTTTGGCCATTCTGAGCTTAATTTGGGATCATTTTCTATTTTGGCCTTTTCTGGCCTTTAGAAGGCGATTTTGGCCATTCTGAGCTTAATTTGGGATCATTTTCTATTTTGGCCTTTTCTGGCCTTTGGAAGGCGATTTTGGCCATACTGAGCTTAATTTGGGATCATTTTCTATTTTGGCCTTTTCTGGCCTTTAGAAGGCGATTTTGGCCATTCTGAGCTTAATTTGGGATCATTTTCTTTTTTGGCGTTTCTGGCCTTTAGAAGGCGTTTTTGGCGATTCTGAGCTCAATTCGGGATCATTTTCTTTTTTGGCGTTTCTGGCCTTTAGAAGGCGTTTTTAGCGATTTTGAGCTCAATTTGGGATCATTTTCTTTTTTGGTGTTTTCCGTCCTTTAGAAGGCGTTTCCGGCGATTCTGAGCTCAATTTGGGATAATTTTCGTTTTTGGCGTTATCTGGCCTTAGAAGGCGTTTTTGGCGATTCTGAGCTCAATTCGGGATCATTTTCTTTCTTGGCGTTTTCTGGCCTTTACAAGGCGTTTTCGGCGATTCTGAGCTCAATTTGGGATCATTTTCTTTTTTGGCGTTTTCTGGCCTTTAGAAGGCGTTTTTGGCGATTTTGAGCTCAATTTGGGATCATTTTCTTTTTTGGCGTTTTCCGGCCTTTAGAAGGCGTTTCCGGCGATTCTGAGCTCAATTTGGGATAATTTTCCTTTTTGGCCTTTAGAAGGCGTTTTTGGCGATTCTGAGCTCAATTCGGGATCATTTTCTTTCTTGGCGTTTTCTGGCCTTTAGAATGCGTTTTCGGCGATTCTGAGTTCAATTTGGAATCATTTTCTTTTTCGGCGTTTTCTGGCCTTTAGAAGGCGTTTTTGACGATTCTGAGCTCAATTTGGGATCATTTTCTTTTTTGGTCTTTTCTGGCCTTTAGAAGGCGTTTTCGGCGATTCTGTGCTCAATTTGGGATAATCTTTTTTGGCGTTTTCTGGCCTTTAGAAGGCGTTTTTGACGATTCTGAGCTCAATTTGGGATCATTTTCTTTTTTGGCGTTTTTTGGCCTTTAGAAGGCGTTTTCGGCGATTCTGAGCCTAATTTGGGATCATTTTCTGGCCTTTATAAGGCGTTTTTTGCGATTGTGAGCTTAATTTGGGATCATTTTCTTTTTTGGCGTTTTCTGGCCTTTAGAAGGCGTTTTCGGCGATTCTGAGCTCAATTTGGGATCATTTTCGTTTTTGGCGATTTCTGTCCTTCAGAAGGCGTTTTTGGCGATTCTGAGCTCAATTCGGGATCATTTTCTTTTTTGGCGTTTTCTGGCCTTTAGAAGGCGTTTTCGGCTAATCCGAGCTCAATTTGGGATCATTTTCTTTTTTGTGGTTTTCTGTCCTTCAGAAGGCGTTTTTGGCGATTCTGAGCTCAATTTGGGATCATTTTCTTTTTTGGCGTTATCTGGCCTTTAGAAGGCGCTTTCGGCGATTCTGAGCTCAATTTGGGATCATTTTCTTTTTGGCTTTTTTTTAAGGGGGGATTTGTTAGTAGCTTAAGTATTTATGATAAATATTAGTAAATAATGAGTATGTGTGTCCAATCACAAATGGTGACTTCTCAACACTGTTAGAAATTTGTAATTTTAATTGTTAGGCTTTGTTTGCTTTCGCAATTAGGACTTATCATTCGTAGGTATTTAAACCTACTTGTCAGAAAAGGGGAAGTAAACTTACAACTAACTTATTGGCTATAAAGAGAGTTTATCGTAGCAATTGAGGATTGCAACGATTTTTGTCGAAAATTGTTAATAATTTTATTTGACATAGCTTCTAATGGTTCAACACCAGTAAGTCTATGTAATTCGAGTGAACCAAACCAAGGAGGACGCTTCAAAATCATTCTCAGAATTTTATTCTTAATCCTTTGGAGCGTTTTCTTCCTTGTTGAACAGCAACTTGACCAGATCGGTTCAGCATAAAGCATTGCTGGTCTAAAAATTTGGTTGTAAATCAAAAGTTTGTTCTTTAAACAAAGTTTAGAATTCCTGTTAATGAGAGGATATAAACATCTCGTATATTTGATGCACTTGGCTTGTATACTCTCAATGTGCTCTTTGAAAATAAGTTTTTTATCATAAATTAGTCCCAAGTACTTAACCTTGTCGGACCAACTTAAAATAACCCCATTCATCTTGACAACGTGATTATTGTTTGGCTTGAGGAAAGAAGCCCTAGGCTTATGCGGAAAAATTATCATTTGAGTTTTAGAAGCATTGGGAGAGATTTTCCACTTTTGCAAGTAGGAAGAAAAAATATCTAAACTTTTCTGCAATCGACTGCATATGACACGAAGATTTTTTCCTTTTACGGAAATGCTTGTGTCATCGCAGAACAATGACTTTGTGCATCCTGGAGGCAAATCAGGAAGATCTGAAGTGAATATGTTGTACAGGACTGGACCCAAGACTGAACCTTGAGGTACACCTGCTCTGACAGGAAATCTATCAGATTTTGAATTCTGATAGACAACCTGCAGAGTTCGATCAGTAAGATAATTTTTTAAAATTTTGATTAGGAAAAATGGAAAATTAAAAGTTTGCAATTTCGCAATCAAACCTTTATGTCAAACACTGTCGAATGCTTTTTCTATGTCTAAAAGAGCAGCTCCAGTGGAATAACCTTCAGATTTGTTAGCTCGTATCATATTAGTAACTCTGAGCAATTGATGAGTTGTGGAATGCCCATGGCGAAATCCAAACTGTTCATTTGCAAAAATTGAATTTTCGTTGATGTGTGACATCATTCTGTTAAGTTTTTTTTTCTTTTGGCGTTTCACTTAAATTTTCCGCCCCGGGTGTCACCCGGTCACGCTACGCCACTGAGTGGGACACACATGCGTAGATAATCATTGATGGGACAAAACTGCCGTTCCCAGCATAATTTTCCCAGCGTGCATAAGGTTTGTGTAGAACATGCTTGGAACAGCAGAAAAGTACTAAGTGTTGTTTATGAAATTTTTCAGAACTTTGTTATTTTTGAAAGTTTTCAAAAATATACATGAAAATAGACTTATTAATTCAAGAATGTTTGTCGAAGTTCCTAACAAGTTTTCAGAAACCAAAAGTTACCTTTCGCAAAAAAAATCGAGTTAAGAATGAAATTAAGAACAATATTGAACGTTATGGAAAATCAGTAAATATGTGGGATTAAACGAATTGGAAATAAAATCGCTAAAGCAAACCTTGGTAAAACATGTGGAAGAACCGCATAAATTTCGTAACCAGCGTAAAAAGGTGAAAACAGAATCCATTTCATCGTCACTACCAAATTCTCTGGTTCTACCATTTGATTCCAGCTGTCACTAATTGCAAACACATCTATTTCACCAACTAACATGTCACTTATGAATTCCAAAATCAGAATCGGAATCACTAAAAACATGCACCATTTTAAACTTCAAGAAACGATAATTTTATCCGCCAACAAACGAGCGAAAAATATTGACGTTCAATTCTGGTCATCGCATGCTCCGATCACCATAATAAATAAAAAAAAATAGAGATGTGCAAAAAAGAAACTGTGAGGCTTTTGATTTAGGTTCCGAGTATATTTAAATTTGCACCGTGAATGCAAATGTCTGTTTGTTATCTTTCATCACTCCTTCAAACTCGCAGCTAAAAAACAATCAATCAATCGACGACTGACACCCCGAATCGAACGACACAAGAACGCTGGCCTTAAGTAGCGAAGGTGCACATAAGCTCGTAACAATATAACGTGACTACAAATCGGCCAGAATAAACTATAATACAACCTAGCCGGAGAAAGCCACGCACCGTCAATTGACGCAACTCACGATGGGACTAATCTCAACCGTTAGCCCCACAAACAGGGCCAGTTTGGGAGAAACAACAGCTTTAGGCGGAACAATCACCTTATCGTCATCCGGCATCATCTACAAATAAAGGAAATATTGAAATCTGTGAGCATTTTCTAGACCTAACGTTTAAACCTTATCCGCCACGTGTTTCCACACCTGCCCATCGGGACCAACGTGAAATACCGAGAAACCATCGTACCACCTAGCAAAAAAGCAATTTTCATTCTATTCCAACAACCAATTAACACAAAAAAACTCACGCTTCTGTGGTTTCGAAAATTTCCTTCAGCTTCCAGAGTTTGTACTTCCAGAACTGAAACATGACCTTCAGGGCGCTGATGCCCTTTATCCGCCATCGTACCTTAATAGTGTTATCCTCCGGATGTTTGGTTATTTTTAGCACCTCCAGTGTCACGTAGGCATATTTCAGGTGCCCGACCGTCCGCAGCAGGGCAATCTGCTTTACATAATGGTACAATCCTCTGTGAAAAACCAAAACATAAACTTATTAGTTTATGAAAATCACCATCTAAGCCAAACCTTACTCTGTCCGCATGCCGCGAATATTATTCTCGAAAATTAAGTTAGGATTGTAGATGGAATAATCCAACGGTTGAATAAATAGTTTTGGTAGTGTATTAGCGAGTGTATCAAACACCCGCTGCAGCTGAGCCTCCGAGGGTCCGTTGCCATCCGTTTGAGGGTTACTTTCCTGGAAAAAGATGTTTGATTATACCGTTTTCTTTGCTCGCGAAAAATGATCCTAAACCTTCTGATCGTTTGGGCTCGCCTGGAACCGTTCCGTGGCTGCCAGCTGCGGCGGTTCTAAATTACTGCTGTAAACCTCAAAAGCTACTGGCGCTTGGCCGGTAAGATTAACAGGAGTTTTAACCATCTGTAAACAAAACAATTATAACCAGACAAGTTTTGTTATGCAATTACTTTTTTAGTATGATCATAACGGCATCACCAAAGACTTACCGGTTCCACTACAAGCGGTTTGTAGCTAGGGAAAGGACACACCGGAACAGGCCGACGGCATTCGGTTGCTAGCGCTGCTGATGCAACCGTTCGGTGTGTGTTGAAAAAGCGTCCAATCGTCGAGGCAAAAGGTGAACAAACACTTCTTCGGAGGCAATTTGCCATTTCGAATTTAGGCTTTAGCTACGTCTGCGGTTGATGAATTCACTATATTACCACCAGTGACTCGGATAGTTTTATGTTACGGTGTGAATACTAATAATTCTTGCAAGGATTCATCGTTTTTTAAGCTTCTATCTGATGATGTATACGGGTTCGAGAAATTTACACAGCACACATGCCGGGGTCGATCGGTATGCGATGCGAACGCGAGTGGAGTAAAAATGAAAACATTCAAGAAACGATGTACTAGATTTGACGTTTATGGAAGTGCTGGCAGCACAGTTGCCATTTTGGAATCTTTTTTATCAGTATACAAATCTGTGGAAATCTGTGACCAGAGAAAAATATCTGTGATCATATCCAAAATGCTGAGTACAGTTTAATGTTGCTGATTACATCTGAAACGCAAATTACAGACAACTTGCAAGCAAAATGCAGACAACGCGCACGTCAGGTTGATCGTATACCAGTCAGCCAGAGCGAACGCGACAGATTGCCTTCGTTAATCGTATCTCTGCAGTCTATCGCGCTTACTCTCGTATGATGGTATACGATATTTTTGACTAATGAGTTGGTAATGAATCATTCTATGAATATTTTACCTTTAAAGTATAAACTTATTAACACTGAATTTTATCTCGTTACTTCCTTCTCTTGATGAAACTAACCATGAGCTTTAAAAATTGCATTGGAACAGCCAACTTGTTCCTCACCTCAGTTTTGTTCAAGTTGTATAGAGACAAAATTCTCTCTTCAACAGCAAATAAAAAAGGCGCTATGATGAAAGTTAGAAATGAAGGGTCTGAGAGGACAAAATGCATATGTACCGTCTGCTCTGATTGCGGCTTTACTGAAACCAACTAGATAAGCTGCGGATTGAAGCAAGTGGGCACGTGAACATCCCCTCGCTACTTTGTGTATCAGCATCAAATCATAATATTTTGCTCTTGTTCATTGAATTTTGATTCCTCTAAACCACGTTTCTTTATTGATGTGGATAACTCTATTGCGCTCAAGTCGGTTGTGAAGTTACACTGGAGTTCGGATTGCCAAAGCTCGTTCGACCAATTTAAACAGATTCTCTCGTCGGATCTTCTTCTCACGTACTACAATCTGCGGTAGAAGATCATCGTTTCTGCTGACGCTTTTCGCGTTGGTCACCATCATGATCGTTTCACACACATCTCGGGCACTCAGGAAGGCAGAGAAAGGCTACAGTCAGACCGATCGTAATGGTTTGGCCATCATTTTCGCCCTCACGAAATTCCGAGAGATGCTCTTCAGACGGTTTTTGGTTCCAAGAAGCGGTTTCCTGTATAAACTGCAAATCAGGCGGTCGTAAAATCCGGACATATCTCGAGCTTCTGCGTCCACCGTCGATATCTGCTCCAGTGCCAATGAACGACGACAGCAAGAACCCGTGAACCTTTGACCACAACGACCACGCATACGCTAAGCTGAAGGTCGGAAATGTGATGTATAAGCAGTTTCGAGGTCGCTCTGCTGCTGACACGATACCGCAGCAATCCGCTGAACAAGCCGCGTCGAGTCAGCATTCGTTACCGCTCGGCATACTGTTGGGTCTCTGGATCTTTCAGTCGACATTGTAGTCGGACACGCCTACGTCTTCGCGACGACTGTTTTCGTTTGCATCCGTATCAGTTTCCAGTTCAGACTTGACCGTGCAAGGTCCCGGGCCGACTCAGGCGACGTCTACGCCACGTCACCAAGTCTCGGCCGTTATTCCGTCTGCTCCGAAGTGGAACCGGTGGCAGATCTGCCTAGGTGCTCTTCAAGGATTCGAAGGTCGTCGCTAAGGTCCGACCCGTACCACCTCTATTAAGGGGAGATATGTTATGGATAACTCTATAGCGCTGCGCTCCATTTCTTTGGTCGAGCGTTACTACGGCAGCATAGCTGTCATGTGCGATTCCTGAAATGCGCATATGTTGTTCGTCCATTACGGTTAGTTAACGTGTCGTTATAAATACATTTATTATAATTAGTTTTAATCGTTACCGTGTATTAACTCCGATTCAAAGAACTTTCAGAGTATCATTCTCGGGGTAACACGGCACAAAAATCATCTTTTAGTGGACCCCTTCATGACTTTTTAGCGATTTTTTATTTAAAATCATGTTTTTTCCGACCCACATCAATATTACATGACATTTTTAGTCATTATACATAACACTGGCGATTTTTTTGTACTCTTTATCCCATATTACCCAGTACCAACTCTATTTCAACTGCTCGACAATAGTGAAAAGAATGATTTTGAAGTAGAATACTTCTCTCAGGAAGTTGGGCTACATAGGGATGTTAAATGAAAATCTAAAACCGAAAAAAATTAAAAATATGTCCAATTTCAAATGCTAATAAATCGGTTAGTATTCGATGAAATTTTCTTCGTTCTTGCAGCAATAGATTGGAAAATCTTCTAAAATTCTTCTCAAAAGAAGATAATTGAAATTTTATTATTCACACTATTGAAAATAGTCAAGCCTTGTCAAAACGAAAAATTCGACCTCTGATTGATCGTTATATGATTGCTTTCCAAGCACGGTCGACAGCTGTGGCGTAGCAATGGATAGCGCACTAGTTGCAGCGGATTCCAGCAAAGATAGCAGCTGGGCCAGCTGATGCAGGGACAGTGGATACCAATGGCAGCGTACAGCGGCCACAACTGTGGCATGGCTATGGATAGCGCACTAATTGCAGCGGATCTCAGCATCGATAGCGGCTGATGCAGTGAGGCACTTTAGTGAAATGCAGTCTCTGTTTGAAAGTGAGCACTAGTAAATGCATTCAATGAAAAGTTGACTCATTTTGACAACACGTGATCCGTCTAGTTTTGAGTGTTGAATCAGCTTTTCACTGTTTATTTTATCACAAGGAATATTTTATTCACACTGTCAGTGATAACGCAAAGATGTGATCGGCATTTTATCCGGTACTAAAATGAACAACAAATTGTCCTTTTCAGGATGAAATAAAAACTTGATCGAAGAGTAATATTTTCTAATGAGTTTATTCACATTTTTAAATTTGTAAAAGTTATAAATTTTACTTCATCTCCGTGTCTCAAAACGACCTGAATTATCTTTTCCTTCAGTCATGAGCACGACATCCGAAAAAATTTCATCTCAAAATTTAAAAATTGTCAAGCCCTAACCATGACAAGCAACTTACTATATTATTGAAAATGGTCAATCCTTGTTGAAGTGCAAAAATTCGATTGATCTGATTAGTCAACGTTTATTTACTAGACAAAATGACTGACACGCAAGCAGCCGGGTTATCTTTCTTGTAAAAGTATTCTACTTCAATCTTGCGGTCGTGGCTTTGCACACAACCCTCCTGTTAAAAAGTTGTTTGCAAATTCAATGCAGCATTTTTCGATTGAGAACGAGATAAGTGCAGAGTTGTGCAGGTACACCGCCTTCATAAACTACTCAAACAGGAGGTGTTTTTTAGAGGATAGTACCTTTCGAGCAGGGATACCAGATGTGCAGATTTGTTCGCAAAACGCAAATTTTCAAAGTCCGTGTGCAGATTTTTATTGATTTGCAGATTTTCCATAGTTTCTGCAGATTTTTGTCAGAGTCTCCTAATTTATTGCGCAGATTTTCTCGAAAAGTGTGCAGAGTTTTTGCCTGCGCAAACGGAAGTTTTTCGTATCACGGACTCGCTCACGGATACACTTTTTTCAGATTTCAAGCAAATATATCCGGTTTTTCGAACAGCTGCCGACATTTTTCAAAAACATCTGGCATCTCTACTTTTGAATAGTTCACTTTTGCCCGAGCTATCGCGTTGGCGTTCAGCATGGCAAAGACCTTAAGCCTGTAGCACCAAGCGTCAAATATTTGTCACTTTTTGACAGATAAAAATTTGGTCAAAGATAATTATTTGTCACTCTTCAATTTTTACATGGGGCAAACAACAACCATGTCAGAAGGCCAAATATTTGACCATTGGTCAAAGAGTGTAATACAGGCTTTAGGCCTCTGTCATGCCGAGTGCGGTGCGGCGCGAACTGCGGCGAAACAGTTCGGAATCTGTTTTGACGCGCGTGATTTTTCATTGCTTATATTATTCCCCCCGTGAGAAAAGACGCAGTTCGCGCCGCGCCACACTCGGCATGGCAAGGGCTTTACTTGGATTTGCTCCATTCACAGCTGTTAACCTCCTTTTTCCAGGGCAAAGTGGCGCAGAGAGAATTCAGTCAAATCAGAAACACGGTTTTTGAGTGATACGCTTGCAATATGTCTGGTAGCTGCATTTCTTGTGCAAGTTTCGAATGACTTCAACGATGTGATGCTGTTGTGTTCAAAACAAGTTGAAAGATTGATCAAGATAAAACAAAAATGAAGTGCGTATTTTGTTACAATAAAAAACAGAGAGCCGTAGAAAAGAATCTGGTTGTAGGAAAGGCAGTCTATATAAAATAGACGGTAAAGGTAATAAATACCGGAAACACCCGAGTTTGCAGTGTAAGTAAATTTTAAAATAATTGCTAATGATGCTTCATTTTACTTCTTAGGCTAATGACATACTGAGGTGCCAAAGACTGATACAAACAATTCAGCGGTAGCGACATCGATTGGGCAAGCAAGCCTACACAATTGAAACTTACCAGGAAATTATTCGGGTTTATAACATTCCTAATGCGACATGCGGGTTCAAGTTAGGGTCAGCTACCTTCTTGAACGTCATCACAGCTGTCAACTTGCTTTTCCGAACTGGAAATTGGAAATGAGCAAAATCTCGCTCTCTCGCTCGCTGGTAGAATTTTTCTCGCAATCTGTCTGTCGGACTGGAGCGGCTGAACCGACACAACTACATGAACAAAGCTGTATAGTTTCAGCAGTGCTGCTTCTCTTGCCAAAGGTGTGAAGAAAGGTGTGTTGTTCTTCTTCTCTACTGCGAATAATAATGGCTGCGCCGTGACTCGTGCGGCCAGGCCAAAAGAGTTGAAGATAATCGGTACTTCGTGTAGTCGTGGTTTGTTGGTCGTAGTTTTATCAATTGAAGGCGTTTTTCCACCAGAAGAGCAGCATCGGAGTCAGTCTGTCAGTAGCAGAGTAGCAGTACTAGCATTAGCAGCAAGAGAGCGAGCGGAAAAATTGTAGTAAAAGCTCTTCATAAGCAAGCAAGAAGAGAAGTGTGGAAAGGCGAAGAAAAAAAAATCGAACCAGAGCAAGGTGCATTTTCGTTGTTCAATCGTTCGCCGCGACCGCCGTGGAAAATCCTGTATCGCGTGTATTTATTTCATTTCCGGAAAAGAGTGCGATTTTTTCTTGAGAACGGCAAGCGGACAACTCGGATTACTCGGCTGGTTCCGCTATGGATCTGCGGGACGTCGCTCGCCAGCAGTTGCAGAAATTCCCGTCCTCAGTAACCGCAGACAACGACGACGATCGCAGTAGCAGCAGCAACAGCAACGCCAAGATGGACTCCGTAGCCGTCGTCGTGGTGGAAACCGAGCGCTGCTAGCTGAGATCAGCTCTTTTTTCAGCGCAGATAGAAATCGGAAATCAGTTTTTTTTCGCAATCGTTGGATAAACAAAACGTGCTGTGCAAAGTTTATATGAGTCTACGGTAATTTTTGTTTTTGATAACATTATGCGTGAATTTACTGAATAGTCAAAGGGATTATTAAGTTAGGTTTTATGGTAATTTTTCGCTGCTCTAGCCAGTGACTTCTGCTGGGTCGAGGGCAACGTAGCCACAGCCGCCATGTTTTTTTTCGCTCTCGGTTGCATTTTCTCTTCCGCCCAGTGTGGCCTGAGATGGAGTGAGAAAGCAAGCGCATTAGAGGTTGTCACTTGTCGTGCGTAAGCGGGTAGTAGTGCGAACAGGATGGGGAGAATGCATTCGTTCGGATCGGTTCGATGTGTGCGTGTGTGTGTGTTTGTTTGAGGTGTCATACACAGACCGGGAATGCATTCATGAATGGGAGGTTTTGTACCTACATGGAAAAAGCAGTGCGAGAGAAAGCAAAGCAGCGTCGTAGTGTTTGTGAGTACGGGGGTACGAAATGGTGAAGTATGCGTCAAATTTCGAAATTGTTTACTACTCACGACAAGTGACAGCATGACAGGGTTGTAAAATTTTCTGCTTTGAGTATGAATATGTAATTTAGATCAAACAGTGATTTATAATCCTTAATATATTTCAAATATTAAATATAAGATTCGGCTGGTGAATAAATCTTTGCAGTGAAAAGTACAGAACAACATACATATATAAATAGTTCTAAACAGATGTAAGTTTTTAATTTGTGATTTAAAAATTGAAGGACAGCGATAGAAAATTTTTGAAAATCACGTTTTGCTTAGAAAATGCAGTTCTTTCAGATGATATAAAAAACTGATATAGCTAAACAACCAATTCTCACCACAAATCAGCGATTTCGAACAGTAAAATCTTCTCAACCCTGGTAGCTATCAGTTTATCACGTCAGTTGCCAGCATTATGTCTCGCTTTCGCGTGGCACGTCAAAACTGTAGAGTCCGTTCGCACAAGAAGAGAAAAAAAGTATTCGGCAGCAGAGACTATTCAACAGTAGAGTCGTTTGGATCGACGTTGGACAAAACGAGAAAATTTATTTCTCTTGCTTTACGTATACCTATCAGTGTGTGAGTGCGTTTGTGATCCTAGTTTTTTCTTTCGTTTGCTTTTCATCAGAAAGTTCATTTATCCACTGAAGATGGTCTTGCCGACAACGTCGTCGTCGTCGTCGTCATTCATTCCCAGAACGAGACCAACAAGAAAGGAGAAATGTTAGAAACGATAGCAAAAGCAGTAGCTGAGACTTGAGAAGACGAAAATTAACAAGGTGAAGAAAAAGACAACGGAAACAACGGGTGGCGATGTCGAAGATCAAGAAGAAGATCGAAGGAAAAGTGTAATAAAGAGCGTCGCTTTGCAGGCTAATTTTTTCTGCTTCTAAAAAATGGACGTTCTAACTTTGGGAAAGTGGATAGTGCGATCTAAAACAAGTGTAAAAACTGAAAGTGTATCGGAGCCTACTTTGAGAGTGAGTCTTGATAATTTTTTTTTTTGCCAAAAAGAGAGAAAAAATCTTCAATGTTCGCCGTTTAAGTTAAAAGATTTCGTTTAAGACAGAATAGGAAACATCGAAGAACAGTGGAATTTTCCGCCTGCTTAGTGAAAATGCAAGGGCGCAGACCTTGAAAACGTATGTTTTACTCCAGATTTCTTTTGGGCTACTGCTAATCGAATTTTACTCGAAATATTACTACCAACATCGAAGCTGAATCTTTCCCTTGTTCGACGAAAGTGATATGTGAAGCAATCGTTTTTTTTTTCATTCCTCCATTCGCGTAATCGAATCGCGTATGATAATTTCCTCACCAGCGCACAGTACAGCAGCTCGTATTATACATGTACATATTTTTCTTTTCGCTGGCTGGTGGTCTTCTTTTTCGTCTCCTTCCAAGAGGTTGTGCAGTTTTCTTCTCGATTCGACGTTTTCCAATTGTTTGCTGATTTCTCAAGTGACCGTATGACGGAACGACGACGACGACAGACAGCGACGCAACGAGAGCGACGACGGTAGTCTAGCCAGTGCTGGCAGTTGCGTATACGATAAATGAATGTGGCTGCGAGAGGTGCCAGATGTATGGCAGTTTTCGATTGACATGAAACCAAAAGTCCACAGATGTGAAAAATTCTCAGAAGTGCATTGAAAATAAATTGGCATCCCTGCTGGTGGGGTTTGTGAGCGATAAGTGTGTGCTTCGCTGTGGAGAGTTCTAGTGAGTTCTACATTTCTCTTTAGTCAGCATCTGGAGCAAATGAAATTGAAACATGTTCCACAGAAGAAAATTGCAAATGGAACACAATTCCAAATGATTTTGGACTTTTTGAGTGTCGATTTGTGATAAATCAAAAAGAGTAAAATGAGAGCGCAATAGAATTAGTGTAATGTTGGCCATTTAAACTCTTGGTTGGGAAAATGTTTGCACTAATACAATGAATTGAACAAAATGAACTCGAGTGTGATTTGTTTATGTGTGCGTGTATCAATGAAAAATGAATGAATGAATGATGGCAAACCACAGGACTAGCGCAAATTTTTAACCAGTCTTTTTGAAACATGTAAATTAAATTTTTGCTTTTTTCTTACAGAAAGCTAATCGACGAAGAAGATAACAACAACCAAGTGTGTATCGTGTTATCGCAGCCAAGCTGCCGCCACTACTAATAGCGGCGGGATCGCTCGAGCCAGCGGTCGAAGCGTTCAGAGCGATAGCCGCATCCAAAAGGGTCAGTGCCGTCGTCGGAGGTGGTGGTGACGTACGGAAAGCAGCTAAACGGGAAAGTGACAGAACAGACCGACGGCGTAGACTGCTGGAGAGAGTCGCTGCCAAGCGACCAACGGCGCGCACTGGCCCGAACATTCGGAAAGCCGTTGCACAGTCTGCGATACTCAGCAGAAGAAAACGACGACGGCGAAAGCGAAGCCCTGGGGCTGGTGGACTCTTGGAAACGACAACGACCAATAACAGTAGCACCCTTAGTACTGCAGCTGTCCGATTTGACGTTCCCGTTGCGAAGATGGTCGTAGCATCGACTGGTCATGGCAGCAGCAGCAGTAGCAACAACGGCAGTATCGGTTCCCACTCGGTTACGGCCAACCACTCGAGCCAAACGCGAAGTGGCAGCGGGAGTAGTCATCAGAGGGGAAGTCACCTTTCAGTACCCGCCAGTGGAACCGGGATGACACCGAAGGAACTTTCGGACAATGATGACCTTGCGACCGGGCTGGTACTGGATCCAATTCTAGGCTTTCAAACACACAAGATGAACCTGAAGTATCGGCCACTGCGGGTTAACACCGATCCGATCAAGGACATTCTGGAGGACTTTATTCGAACACAGAATTACGCAAAATGCTACCAACAGCTGATGAAAGGCAATTGGATTCCGCGAGCGGTGCTCAACAAGAGCAAACTAGCGCAGAAGCGGTTGGAGGCGCATGTAAGTCTGTTTTTTTTTGACGTAGGACTATGTCTTTGTTTTCTATTCTGATTTTGATTGTATTCTGATATTTTGTGCTAGTGGTTTAATTTTTTTGAAACGACTCATTTTTGAGAAGCTATTGAAAAACGCTATGTTGGTAAGGTATTTATGATTACAAACATTTTCAGAACTAAAAAAGGTTTGTTTGATTGGTATGACATCTTCGGCAAAGTTGTAGATAAATGTTCTGTCTTTCCAAAAAGAAAACATCATTGAAAAAACTTTTTTTTTAAAGTTTTAAAAAAAATAAAAATATCAAAGGAAACTTATTTGTTGAATGTTGAAACTTGAAGAGCTAACGACAATCAATCATTTTGTAGTACTGGGTATCCAAAAAGGTACCTATCTACCGTAGCAGAAAATTCCTGATCTGCAAAGAAAGATGAGAGGGCCATTCCAACAGGGAACCCAGGCTAGTTCTGGGTGATTTCAACAGTCATCACCCTGAGCTGGGGCTGTGTTAGGACTGATAATATAGAATATTCCAATCTCACCGTCTTTAACGATGGATACCAAACATTCACACGAGAAAACACGAGAACCGCTTTGGATCTGTCTGGCAAGCAGCAATATTGTCCATCGTTAAGGTTGGAAAAAAAGATGATCCTATGGGTAGTGACTACAACCCGATACTCATCACAACCAACGACGAATCGGTTAGTACATCCAAAACACCCCACTGGCTCCACAATGACCTAGATTGGGCCTTTTAACTGCACGGTCTCGACGAAGCTCCGGGACTCAACACTAACTATCCGCTCATGAAATTGATTAAAAGCATTCTCACGACCTTGGAGAAAAGTCATGCTCTAGTGGTCACAGAACATAACAAAAAGTTAAAGAAAAGAGCTTTCCTCCTGCCTCCACTCTAGCAAAAAAGTTTCTTGAGAGAGATTTTTAGATGGTATCAATGAGTTTCAGTCTCCAGCAGAACTGTGAAAAAAAGTGAACTTATCAAGCACGCAAAAGACGGTTTAACGGAATGGCAATTAAAGTGGATGGAGCGGCACATAGGGATCCCATAGGTGCTAGTTGACACCCTAGCAGACTACTTTGCAGACAGCTCGGCCATTGACAACTATACCATTTCTAATTTTAACTAATTACCTGATATCCATATGCGTAGTCCTTGCTGAATAGTCAATTTCTTTTTCGGCAAGACTCAGCAGTCTGATTGTCGTACTTGATGATGATGGGTTTCTTAGTACCCCAAAGCTCGGCTAAGAATCCTTTCCACCAGATTGATTCCTGAGTGACTGATGGAAGCACCTTTCTCGGCCTTTGTTGTTGATAAGACAACTGTGGTTTGCTTCTGGGAACTCTACGATATTTCACCACCGCTTTGGATGAAACAGTAGCCATTGATTAAACACCTCGTCTCAGGATCGTTAGGCCTCCTATCCGCTCACGGAGAGGTATCTGCTTCATCCTTACCTTCTGTTCATTTTTAGCCTTTCGCACTTTTGTTAAATTGACGAGGGTCCACATCTCGTTATCGCATAGTTACTGATACGGCGATCCGTCCGATCGAGTGTCTGTTGTGCTGTTCCAGGTCCGCCGTGATCTGTGGATTGTAAGCCAGCGAGAGATTGCTGCCGCTATCGGGAGTTAAACTTGCCTTGGAACCCTTGCATCCCAGTTACTGTGACCAGAATCGTGTTGCTGATCAAGAGCTTCTTCTTTCAAATGTGACGAGATCGCGGTGATGGCCGAACCTCGTTCGGTTGATGACGTATCTGTGAAGGGACGAGTTTCTGAGGAAGGATGCTGTACGTCACATAGAAATCAGTGTATTTGCCTGGACGTTTGTGCTCCCTTCCACTGTGACTAAGATTTTGAGAAAGTTGCAAGGGGAGCGCGGCCGGTTGTTGTTAATGATTCTCTGACCCGACTGGCGTATTACCAACGTCAAGTCCGACAAGATTCTGCTCTCTGCTGCAAATTGACTTTGTCGTCATTCGGATCGTTCTCGTCTTCCTTCGTCCTCATCCAGTTGTTTGTCGGCTACTAGCACTGGTTAATCTGGCACTGGCATAGATCCTTCTTGGAGATCCGAATGATTGACCAAAGTTTCTTTCGTTGTCAGTCTTTTATCCAGAATGATGACGGCTCGACTTTCGAACACCTTTTTTGCTGCACTGTATACTCGGTATACCTTGGAACACTCCAAATAACCGACCAAGACACGCGTCATCGACATAGCGTCCCACTTCTTGCGCTTCACCTTGGGTAAATGGTCCATCGCTTTTGACCCAAACACATGTAAGTTTGATAAATCGGGCTTTTTCTCATTAAATTTCTCGTAGGGGGTAACGGCAACACCCGTCGTTGGATGTCGGTTTAAACTCCTTGTCGTGATCGGTTCGAAAACACTTCAATGTCTGCCCTGTTTGTCTCTCAGAGTACGCGTTGAACTTTCGGAATACACTGCAAGCCTCTCCCTTGGTCCTCAGGAAGTTAACGAATCCTGCTGGCATCGTCGATAAAGCTGACAAAATACTTACTGCCACCAACGACGCTTGCTCGATTGGTGCGCACACATCTGAATGGACCAGTTCCAGAATTTCGATTGCTCTCGTACCGTTGATCTTGAACGGTGATCTTTGATGTTGCCCTTCTATACAGGGAACACTTGGTGACATTGTGCCTTCTAGGACGTCCATTCTCTTCACCATGCTGGGTAGTCGCTTGACGCTGTCCTGATTCAAATGGCCTAAACTTCAATGCCATAGCTCTAGATCAGTGGCCAACTTCTAGAGACCGTTCGTTTTACTTCGGCAATGACCTAATAGCTTTTCTTGCCGATACGTCTCTCAGATAGTAAGTTCACTGCGAGGTCTGGAACACATGAGTTGTTGGAGATGGTTAATGTAGAGCACTCATTGTCCACATCAGCATCCACTTCTACATTGCCCACGGCTACAACCTCCAACGTGTCCGCCACATAGATGGGTTTTGACACTTGCTCGAAATTGACCAAATTTCTCTCTTGCCGGCACATGTTATCTCCTGCTCCAGAATCAAGGATCCGCTCCTCTGGTATACTGCATGACCGTTTTACCGCCATTAATACCGGCTTCCTATTTCTGGGTCCCTTTTCGCCCTTTTGGATCTTGGATTTCTGATACCGCTGCTGGCATTCCGAAGCGTAGTGTCCCAATTTCTCGCAGTTGTAACACTGGACTTCAGATTTGTTCTTCGTAGGCTTCGTATGGTTTGGTCGTATTGCTAATGCACCACTTGGACGACCGGAACTTCGACCAGCGATTGTCACGTCCTGAAGGATTTTCGATTTCACCCATTCAGCAGTCCACTTGATACCGAATGCATCCATGCCCATCATCATTGGCTCGTACTTCTTGGGCAGACCCATCCAACTCCATCCGCATCACCTTACGTAGCAGACTAATTCTCCGATACTTTCCGCTATTCTGAAAGGTGGTTTGAAGGCTTTCCCATGCTTCCTTCGCCGTACGAGCACTCTGAACGAGATTATAGTAAGCAAATTGTGGCCAATGCACGCTGTCACAGCTCGTTGCTGACCTGCGCGCCCTCCAAAGGTTTGACTGCGGTCCACGTTCCTTCCTTAATCTTTACCATCCGCATTCCGAACGCCCACGCAGCGTAGTCATTGAAGTTTCTCCTGGGGTGGATGGGACACGCTACTGACGGGAATCCCCTGTTCTCTCGTTCCTTTGCTTGTCGATTCACCTCCAACAGAGCCTTGTCTAGGCGTTCTCAAGTTGATCCCTCCACTCGAGGTGGTATTCCGCACTGGTTCTAGATCTTCTTGGAAAGGAATAAACCATGCGTCTCCAGATCTATTCAAAGGCATTTTGATAATCAAGATGTCCACTGCTTCAAGTCTTGAATAGGCATGAACTTGATAATCTTTGTTCGAAGTGGAAAAAAAATTTACTTTGTACTTCGTAACTATGGAGCTTACCTGGGCCCATAACCTGATAAAAGTAACACCTTTAGTGTGCCGTATCGAGCCCTGATTACCCATGGATTCAAATAATCTTAAAGTATGCAATGTATGGGTGATTAAATATATTTCTACAGCCAAAACGGTTCGTTTGATTGGTATAGTGTCCTTGGTAAATTTGTAAATAATAATTTTGTACAGTGTCTCCACAGTTATGGGTCAGCTACAATTATGGGTCACTTTTACACAAATACGTCGATTCTCACGAAACTGAACAATTTTCATTAGCAGTGGTATTTTTTTGTAACTCACTTGTAACCTCATCTATACGATTATAATGATTTAAAGTTTAAAATGTCACTAAAAACTATAATTCTGCTCGGTGCACTAAGTGAAGTGACAGATAATTGTAATGTTACATTTTGCGATGCACAATTGTGGGTCAGTCCATATTTTGGCTATTTTTATTACTTTTACATGATAATGCATCAAGACTGAATAAAATAACTTATTATCAAGCTTTTACAACAATAAGAAAACTTGTGTTATGTATTTTGACGGTTTTATAGACTAAATGATTTTGAATGCCACAAGTGACCCATAATTGTGTCCTTTGCTATGTAAGTGATATTTTTCCTCCCAACCGATTTACACGCATCAACTGCAGTGAAACTAACTGTTGATCGAAAGTACACATCAGAACACAGAGATAGATAGTAAAACATTCGTAGTTGATAACTTTTCCGATTTTATATCCATTTTTAAACATTCAGACAACACGTTGCCTGACCCATAATTGTAGAGGGTCTGTACTTCAAAAAAAAAAAAAAGCCTGAAAAAAATTAAAAAAACATTTTTTCTTGATTTCTCCATGATCGGACTGCTTTTTGGATAATTAATTTTTAATATTCTGTAGAGTGTTTTTTTTTTGATAACTCAAAACTACTATCTACAGCTTTGCGAATATGTCACACCGATCGAACAAACCGTTTTGGCTCTAAAAATATTTGTAATCATCAATACCCTCCCAATAGCTTCTCAAGAATGAACCGTGTTTCAAAAAATTGGATCAATAGCACAAAAACATGAAAGTTTTAGCCAAATCAAAAATGGTCGATTAAATTGGTTGTCCACTTTTTGTGGAACTGCTCTATACCGAAGTGTCCGTCGGGGTTGTTCGAAGCAGTGTGAAACGACCGTAGTCCAACGTCAAACATACAACCCCAGATCTTGAATACCACCTTCTAACGTTCCGTTTTCCGTTCCAGATATATCGATACCTGCGTGTGTTCGACCGGAATGCGGGGTTCGTGATAGAGGGCTGCTATCGTTACTCCCTGGAAGGCCAGAAGGGAGCTAAAATATGTTCCACAAAAAAGTGGCTGAAGAACGAGAAAATCGAATGCCTGGTGGGTTGCATTGCCGAGCTGACCGAGAAGGAGGAAGCGATGCTGCTGCATCCGGGTAAAAACGATTTCTCGGTGATGTACAGCTGTCGAAAAAACTGCGCCCAGCTATGGCTGGGACCGGCTGCCTACATCAACCATGACTGCCGAGCGAACTGCAAGTTCGTTGCCACCGGAAGAGACACGGCTTGCGTCAAGGTACTGCGAGATATCGAGATTGGCGAAGAGATTACCTGCTTTTATGGGGAGGATTTCTTCGGGGATAACAATCGATACTGCGAGTGCGAAACATGCGAACGCCGGGGAACCGGTGCCTTCGCTAAGGACAAAGATGGTGAAGAGCAAAGCCCAAACGGAGTGCGGTATCGACTGAGAGAAACCGATAATCGACTGAATAGACTAAAAAGCAAAAACACCCAAACGGTGGACAATAGCAAAACGACGATCGGGAAGAACGAACCCCCGTCTGCGTTGGGTACGCTCAGCATGAAAGAGCTTCGCGAAAAAGGAATGACCAAATACGACGCGGAAATGCTGCTGGCTCAGCAAAGCCGTCACTCGCCCAGGAAAATGATCTCCTCGGAGCCGGTTGAAACGACGCAAAAAACACCTACGAAGCCGACTTCCGGTGAGCTGACGGAGAAACGAGCGACACGCTCGTCGCGGCGATTTCAAACC
This sequence comes from Wyeomyia smithii, assembly GCF_029784165.1. NCBI lineage: Eukaryota > Metazoa > Arthropoda > Insecta > Diptera > Culicidae > Wyeomyia > Wyeomyia smithii. The sequence goes on from NC_073694.1 coordinate 579,338, forward strand.
CCAAACGAAGAGAAAAGCGAACCAACTGGGACCCCGACTACTGAGGAAGCGGCCACGCCGGTCCCTCCGAGAAGCACACGAAACAATATGCGACCTCTACGGGAGAACGGCCGCCGCAGGTACAGCAGCAATAGCAGCGCCAACACCGACATCTCCAGCATCCTCTCGTCGACGTCGTCCTTTGTAACGGCTCGAACGTCCATTCCGACGGCAGCCGAGCGGAAGATGATGCCCCGTAGCATGAAAACGGCATCCACTGTTTCGACTGTCACCGAAGACGACGTTATCGTGATTGACGATGACCACAACAGTAATCATTCGTTTGCGTCGAAAAGTAGCTGCAGTGGGATTTCGACGCTTTCCAAGGGTGGTCCGCCGCCGAAGAACAGCAGCGACAACAACGATAGCGTCTATGTGTTCAATGATCTCCTGGAGAGTAATCTTCTGAATGACTACACACTGCGAAACTTTCATCAACACCAAGCAGCAGCAGTTACGACGACAAAACGACGTTCAGCGCGTCACTCGCCAGCGGAAAATTTCAGCCCCCGGGTAACGCGACGAAAGCAGCAGCTTCTGCTGGAAAATCCCAGCCAACCGGTTTCGGTGTCAAAAAGTCCGATTTCTCCTGCTTCACCAGAGGCAGCAACTCCGGCAACCAGCTCGGGCAGTGGGGACAGCTCCAACCGAGGCAATCGGCGGAAGCAGAAACTGCAAACACGAGTCATGCTGGCAGATGAGGAAGCAGCCCTACAGAAGCAGGTCCAGGAGGCTGAGGAACTGGAACGGATTGGTCGGTCCGGTATGGGTCGCGTTCCGCGTCGATTGATGTTGGATGCAGAAGTCGATGAGGAAGAGGAGGAGGATGAGGAGGAAGAAGAAGAAGAGGATGATGTGATCCTGTCGAAAGTAACCCAATGTGATGCGAGTAATAAGAATAAACTGTTACGAAGTGGCGAACACGAAGATGTTATCGTGTTGAGCAGCGGTAGCAGCACCAACGGTAGTACTAGTGGTAGTGAAAGTAATAGTCGTAAGCCAATAATAACAACTAGGGATAGTAGAAGTGGTAGCGCTAGTGTAGACAAAGATAACAGCGGGGAACAGGCGCAGCTTGTCTCGAAGACGACGGCGATGCTTGGGTCGCGAAAACGCAAAGTGTCGAAAAGTGAGTCGGAAAGTAGTTCAAGCTGGGAGAACAAGATCCCGGTGCAGAAGCAACAACTGTGTCACATTCCCAATCCGGAAACATTGCTTAAGACGCCCGAACGTCGCCTAAAACTGACGCTACGCATGAAACGCAGTCCGGTGATTGACGAAATTATCGAATCAGGTACGAGTCTGAGCGATGACACGTGCAGCACTCACAACTACAAGCCCGAATATGAGGTTCTGCGGGTGGAAGGTATAGCGGAGGAAAGTGACCGCGAGGAGGAGGAGGAAGAGGACGATGAAGATGACAATGGTGATGAGTTGGACGACGAATTAACGTACAGCAGCAGCTGTAGCAGTAGGTTGTCTCAGAAGCGTAAAAAGCGTCACAAATCGAAGGAAGCGCGAAGGCATCGGAAGCGAGCCAAACGTGAACTTCGTCGTCACACTCATCACCACCACCATCATCATCATCAGTCTTCGTTGTTTGGCCAACAGCAGCACCAGCAGCAGCATCAACTACCGGCACCGGTCATACTGCAACCGTCTGCACTAGGACCGGTGACGGCAGCTGTCACTGCTGCGGCTGCCTCCGCTAACCTAACACCCCAGAAGCGCTCACCAATGCAGTTTCCTGCACCCACCAAACGGCTTCGGCTTATATTCGGCAACGAAACACGTACTATCGACATTCCACCGACCGCGAAAATCTCCGCTTCGTCGTCTCCCTCCACATCCAGCTCACTGCCGCTGTCCCCAGCAGTCAGTTTAACGCCAAATAGTCTTAATACTTCCACCGCTAGCAGCGGCAATCTGCTTATCAGCAACACTCCCGGGGTTATCGTCAGTCCGACGCGATCATCGCTCGCAACCCAATTTCCATCCTTCAACGGATACGCTGCCAGCACTTTCTCTCGATCTCCTTCCACCACCAGCCAGCCTTCGTCGCAGCTTCTGTTCGCAAACAGTTTGAATTCAGTTTCCTTTCTACAGAGCCCCAATGTTCCTCATCCCCACCATAATCTTTTCCAGTTTCAAACCCTGTCCAGCACACCATCCGAGTCTCAGCAGCAGCAGCAACATAATGTCATTCAACACACCGGAACCCTACTTCACAAGCAACAATCCCCCCAACAACAGTCGCAGCAGCAAACCACGATCCAATTGAACCTCAACAGTCATCATCAAAACTCCAGGGGATTCGGGGAATTAGGTCATCATCTCACTAACAACTCCCATCATAATCATAACCATCACCATCCCCATCACAACCACCATCATCTCCACTCGCATCTGTCTCCGGTGTCTGCTGGTTCTGTAGCGAATCCGCAAGTTAGCACCACACCAACCAAGTGCAGTCCTTATCAGCAGCTTACGGCACTGACCACTGCGCAGCCCGGTGTGGCCACGTTCAACTGACGACTGCTGGGGTCCAGTCGGGGAGGAATCGGTGGTAAAATGCACCAGTAGAGGGAGACGACGGTGCGGAGCCTCGCGTTGATTTTTGTTTAGTTTTTTTTTGTTTGTTTTGGACCTCTGCTTCCCTTTTCCTCCACAGAGACAGACATCATTAGGAACACATCTTTGCTGCGCGTACTGCTGACCTCCAGCGTATCAGCGGCCTTCAAAAGAACGACGAAAACGGCATCGAAAGCGCTGATTGGCTAAACCCTCACTCACTCACTGTCACGCGTTACGCGAGCAAGCAGCTCGTTCTTATGGAATTAGCCAATACACATACCCCCGAAAAACGCTAGACTTTACGCTGATTAGAAAAAAGTTTGTTTCATCGTTTAGTAGTCTCATTTCCTAATCATCGGACGTAGGCAAAAAGATACATTGTAAATATAGCTGCTATTCTCACCCCCTTCTCTTCTCCATTGAGGATTGGAGCACAGTTTTGTTTTTAACTTTTTGAGAAAACAGAGAAAAAAATGTAGTAACATCTCCTAGCCTAGGAAGAAAGAGGAAGACGAATGTGTTCTAACCGCACCACACTGTTTAGTTTAGTACCCTAATATATACCTATATAATTTGTATAGATAATCCACTATTTCCTACTCGCCCGACTCCCACCACCCGAGAGTTCAGTTTTCGGTAAACTTCACTTTAGTAAAAACACTAGAAGCATCATTTTCGATTGCTTGCCGCCGATGTTTTGTTTTATTTTACTCACTGGACATTCTCCCCCACACTGTGGGGACACATGTGTGTGGATAGTGCATTTAGTTGGATTTGTTTTCTTGCTGATTTCTGGTGTACTGTCCTAGAAGAAAAAAAAACGGGAAAAACCGGAGGAACGTAAACTGCTATCTGGTGTTTAAATGCAAAACAAAATAAAACGAAGAAGAGAAGAAAACTGTTACACTTAAACATTTATCTAAAATGTATCGAGAGAGAGAAAGGTACATTTGAATAAGATTTTACCTAGTACTGCCAGAATAAAATAAACACATTAAAATAAAAGTAGAACAGCTACCGCAAAGTCGAATAGAAAGAGGGAGAGAGGTAAACGGCAGTGTTGTATTCGTTCGTGTAGATAGTAGCTTGTACTTTTTAGTAGAAGAAAGCGTACTCTCCGATCTGTGTAGGGGCAAATTTGTGTAAAAAAAATCTTAGCTAGGTCGATAGAATACAACAATGTTATACGCGTAGAGAAAACGTACTTTTTGTTTCCTTGTACTTGTGGAACGTTCCGTTCTGCTTTCTCCTGTCCACGCGCGTTGGTCGACGATGCAAGAATGGCAAAACTATACAAAAAAGAAAAAAACATGTGTAAAATAGCATTGGTAATCAAGCGGAAAGCACTATGATAAATAATTTTGTGATAAAAGAAAACATAAATAAAAATTAAACAATTATTAAGAAGGAAAAAATAATCTAAGTTAAAGCAAACTTTGTAAAATGGTAATAATCATTTACTACGCATAAGAACCTACTACATGCAGAAAAAAAAACATACAAAGAAAAGCGGACGCTGAACAGCAGCGGAGATATTGGACATATACAATTTGATGAGAATAAATGATTCATTTCTTAAATTTGCAAAAATAAACACACAAAAATCACGCATAGTCTGTAGTAAAGCGAACAAGATAAACAAGAACAATACACAACACCTGAAAGGTTAAATCACATTGAAATTTGAAGAAAGAAGACACACAAATGAAAAACACAATAGAACCAAGTACCAACTCTGCTCTGGTTCAGCAACGAGAAAACAATGAAAAATATATGAAAAGTAAAACAACTGATTAATTAATAGCCTAGAGAACATCTTATTTCTGCCCAAAAACGAATTGAAATTTGTTTCTTTTTTTGTGCTTTGTTTATCGTGTGCCACACGAAGAGCAGCTGAGTCTGAGGTTGATAACGATAATCCAGCTGTTGGGTTTGTTTCCTCTGCGCTTTTTGCTTCGCGTTGATTGACAGTGACAGGGAGGTGAATCAATTTTTTGTTACTTGTTGTTGCTGATGGCTTTCACGAAAAAAAATATTTTAAATCTAGTTTTCACCTTCAAATCATGTTTACCGTTGTTTGCGCTGACAGCGTGGAAAACTTTTAAAACAGCCCACTCACTGTTTGATCGAAGCAATCCGTGACTGTGATTGTCACCCAGATCAAAATTAAAAGTGCATTGAGAAGGTTGTTGATTGTTTACAGTTTTTCTTTCACTTTTAAAAAGCAATTTGTTTGATAAAGAAGATTTTCTAGATTGTGTGTGCTTTGTGTTGAACTGTTTTCGTGAAAAGAAAAGGCTCGGCCGATCGTGTTCATTCGTGAGCCCTGCACGCAGAGAAAATAACTATTGTGTTCCATAAGAACCCCTTATGATTTTGCGCCACAAGGATTCCTTATAGAAGTCATAAGTTTGTCTTATTTAAGGGGAAATTTGATTCTCGACTACTAACAATTTTCATAAGTCATACTTATAGAAATTATTGGTCGTATGTATGCATGTTATAAGAACAGACATATCAAAATCATAGCTTTTCAATATGAATTCCATTAAGAGATTGATATGAATATCATTAGTTGGTTGTTATAAAGCTCATAATTGCTGCCATAAAATTTATAATACCAGGATATGTTAACATGTTTTGTTAAAAAAAAACTTTTTTACTCTAGATCTTATTTATTCTTTACTCACAAATATCGCAAATATATAATATATAGGTTTTGAAATTCGGGAAACAAGTTCGCCTTTGATTCCTCTTGCCAAATGTCGTTAGCGTTGTCCTCTTTAATGATCACAAGATTTAATAGTCGCTAGAATAAATATAGATGACATGATGTAATGGTAGAATCTGTGGAGAGGTACTTACAGTTTTTGCTCCAATTTTCAACAACTGACACCAGCTGTGCAAATTTAAGCTTAGCTTTATCCAATACCTTTGAACACTTATCTGACGGTGCACTAGCAATAGGAACAAAAATTCTGGTCTGTCATTTTGCAGATTATGACTATGGAATTTTCAGAATGTTGACGTTAATGAAAATCATAAGTTACGCGTATGGGATGCATATATCGTTTATATGAAAGTCCCAAAATCACGGGGATGGCATCGCTGTCAGCTACCATACATTTGACGCGTTACCAACATCACTGGCACTGGCACCCGAAAAATGGTCAGTTCACCCTTTTCTTATGTCGATTCGGGCAAACCGGTTAAATGTTGACTGCAATTATTGATAGCATATCAGACAGTTTTGAGCAATTTCTCAAGGTTTTTACATGGTATGTGATATTCTAAGTGATATTTAGTTTATTAGTTGTGCCCCAAAACAAACTGAAGCAAACTGTGACAGCAGAGAAAGTAGTTTTGGGATAAACGGTACAGAAATAGATGTTCGTAACGCTTGAAGGCTACCATACCATTCCCTTGCCCAAAATATACTTATGAAATTTATAAGCTTGATATGTAATGCATAAGTGTCTAATGAAATCAAAATTATGTATGTTCATAAGTTGTAACTTATAAAATTCTTAAGTGTTTTTCTCTCACTGTGTGATTGTCAACGCCAGTGATGCCACATATACGGATTTATCTGTATTTATACAGATTTTTTGTATAATTTTCGTACTGATACCTGTATATACAGATTACAGATTTCCTGGAAATAATACAGAATTATACAGATTTTTTTTTGGTTTCCATGGGGTCGCGAATTAAACTTCTTGATATAGTTGAAAAACGAAAATGAACTCGAAAGCTGTTGAGTGTGTTGGAGGTTTTATTATATTAATATGTTAAACGTGAGCGTGTGCATAAATGAGACACCGGATATATGTTGAACATACTGTATTGCACTTTTTCTATAGAGGGATATGTCTAGTACATATGCAGATTTTCATGCAGATTTTTAGCAATTTCACCAAGGTGACAAGATTTTATGAGGTTCGAAATACAGATGAAAATGTGGCATCACTGGTCAACGCAAATCAGGTAAATACGGCTAACTTTTAGGACTATCAGAAACTTTTGCTGTTTCAAAGGATTTGTCTGAGGATCTAGGTAATTTTGCTTCTTGTGCAGTCGAATGTTAAACTGTTTTTTTTATTAAAAAAAAAAAAACGGGCAGAGCTTTCAGTATACCTCTTCATTGGTTAAGGTTGTGGTAGCTGCTTCACAAGTATATTTTGCTCGTTGGTTGATGCATAGTAAATCTTGGACAAGCCGCCTTGAATCTTTTCACGGATGAAGTTATACCGGATATATGCGTGACTCATTCGGTTATGGTCCCGAGGTGCTTACTGAATTACAGTCCGTCATACTGAAGTGCCTCAACAGATTAGTTATAAATTTGGACTGGTCGAGTTTCGTTGGTGCGATAGACTGAAACGGAGGCAGCAAGTCCAACTCTTCAAGGAAAAAAAAATCACAGAAGGGGTTGTGTGCAAAGCCACGACCGCAAGGTTGAAGTAGAATACTTTTACACAGCTCTACTTACGCTGTACATTAACCTACGGCCGGGCGAATCGGTTCGCGCCGCTTTTCGCGTTTAGCCTGGCAGAGGCCTTATGCGCACGACCAACACAATAGAAAGGTGTTTTTCATATTGAAAATTAGACACGGTTTTACTGGAGTAAGCGTTGGCAAATGCATCAACCGCTAATACCGCCGCTATCGTGCGAAAGTCAGCCTGGTAGAGGCCTGAGACGTGGTGACCAACCACAGGGCAAGTGATTTGTTTAATTTGAAGGCAGCCACAGGCGCAACCCGCTGCTATCCTCTGTTACTGCTGAGTGCTGTGAAATGTTGGTGGTTGTATATATGTGTTTATGTGGGTTTCGGTTATTAAAAGAGAACTCGAACCTCTCGAGTGTACGGTCGATTCAATAATGCTTTATTATTTCTATTTCTTAGCCTATACAGGCCGCACGATCGCAGATCGATACGTGACCTTTAATGCTGTGCTCAGCATAATCGCCGTCGCCCGTTCCTCGCGCGGGTGGCGTGATAGCGTTTATGCTGATCACAGTGTTTACACTACTTAAGTTTATATTACTTTCTTTTGCTTATCTTAAAAGGGGACGTATCCACCACAGCTGATATCTGCTGTCAACGTTGTGGACGGTCCATCCAGCTCACCTTCCGACTAATGAATGTACCTAGTTTTCCCAGAAACACTCTTTTATAGTCGAAGGGTGCTACGAAATAGGCCACGCCTTTCTGTTCAGTTTTACCATTTTGTAGTGTTCTTCAGGCGAATTATACCACAACTCGCATTTGATTTTTGTATCCAGCGAATAAACACCGATGGTGCTCTCACACACGCAACGATTTATCCCTAACCGTATTGCGGCTTGTAACATCAAGCGATTACGTTTGCTCGCTGTTGCGTATTGCATCATGTTGCAACTTGGCAGCTGGGTGACGACGAAATTCTGTTCATGCTGATTGATTGAATCGACTTCATATTAACTCTGCATAGTCGAACTAACTGTTTGTTATTCAAAATCGGTTATGCTGATCACAGCCTTTGCGCTGCCCCAACAGTAAGGGGTTAACTCAATAAAGTAAAAATTTGACAACTACAATAGAATTTGATTGCATCCCGCACAGAATGTCTGCTTGTTTTGATGCCAGAAAATTATTAACCTTCAATTATTTTTCTATTTGCCTTGAAAAAAAGCATTTTGCGGTTCAAAATCGGTTGCTAATTACAACCTTTGAGCTGCCCTAACATTGGGGGAATTAAGATACACGGACAACATGCACTGTGGAAGCAATTTCACATTCAGTAAATTAGACGGGTGCGACAGATTTAAATTGCTAGGATGCAACACAGAATGCTTGCTTGCGTTGACAAAAATTATTAACTTTCAATGCTTTGTTATTTGCCTTGAAAAAGGCATTTTGATTTTCAAAATTGGATTTCCTGATGGCAATCTTCATGCTGCCCCAACGCGGGGGAAATAATGGCTGTCTGGCGGCACACGCTGAGAAAAACCGCGCTGCTCCTGAGACGTGGTGACCAACCACAGGCAAATGTGCTGCTGCTAAGGAAGGACGACTGCTGCTGTCGCTGTCTAGAACTATTATGAGCGGCTCCGGCTAAAACAGGCTCTTATATAGGCCAAATAGCATGTTTTCAATTGCAAGGTATATGATCCTGTCGACCGTGCTTGGGAAGCAAGCATATAACGACCAATCGGAGGTCGAATTTTTTGTTTTGACAAGGCTTGACTATTTTCAATAGTGCAATAGTGTGAATAATATCATTACAATTATCTTATTTTGGGAAGAATCTTAGAAGATTTTCCAATCTATTGCTGCAAGAACGAAGGAAATCCATCGAATACTAACCGATTTTTTAGCATTTGAAGTTGGACATATTTTTCACTTTTTTCGGTTTTAGATTTTCATTTCACATCCCTATGTAGCCGAACTTCCTGAGAGAAGTATTCTACTTCAAAAGCGTCGCCAGGAAAAGGAGGAATGTCATGTCAACGGAATGTCAACGCATTCCGCAAAGGCTTTGTCCCACGAGCCGAAATGTGTATAGGGATAAGAATGGAGGCATTTTTACGGATGATCGTGAGCTGATCGAAAGGTGGAAGCAGCACTAAGATGAACACCTGCATGGCGTGCAAGCAGGAGACCACAACAGGAGCGGAGAAGACGTGGTCGGTGAAACAAACGACGAAGATGTGCCACCCCCAACAATAAGCGAAGTTAAGGATGCGATCCGGCAGCTCAAGAACAACAAAGCGGCCGGAAAAGACGGCATCGGAGCTGAGCTTATTAAGATGGGCCCCGACAAACTGGCTAGCTCGCTGCATCGGCTGATCGTCGAGATCTGGGAAACAGAACAGCTACCGGAGGAGTGGAAAGAAGGGGTTATCTGCTCCATATACAAAAAGGGCGACAAACTAGACTGCGAGAACTATCGAGCGATCACAGTCCTGAATGCCGCCTACGAAATGTTTTCCCAGGTCATCTTCCAACGCCTGTCACCATTAGCCAGCAGGTTTGTAGGTAGCTACCAGGCCGGCTTCATGGGTGGACGGTCTACGACTGACCAAATATTTGCACTGTGGCAGATCCTCCAAAAGTGTCGTGAGTTTAGAGTTCCTACACACCATCTTTTCGTCGATTTCAAAGCCGCATACGATACAATAAACCGACAAAAGCTATGGAAAATTCTCGACGAAAACGGCTACGATGGAGGATGTGAAGTGTTGTGTGAGAATTTCGGGTGGAACGTCGGACCCATTCGAGTCTCACAGGGGGCTCCGACATGGTGATGGTCTCTTCTGCTTATTGTTTAACGTCGCGCTAGAGGGTGTTATGAGACGAGCGGGGTTTGACGTGCGGGGCACGATTTTCAACAGATCAGGTCAATTTATTTGCTTTGCGGGTGACGTGGATATTGTCGGCAGGAAATTTGAGACGGTGGCAGACCAGTATACCCGATTAAAACGTGAAGCAGATAGGATCGGACTGAAGATTAATACGTCAAAAACTAAGTATATGCTTACAGGTGGGTCCGAGCACGACAGGGCACGCCTAGGCAATACGGTAACAATCGATGGGGATGAGTTCGAGGTGGTCGACGAGTTTGTGTACCTCGGCTCTCTGCCGGGAAATAAGAAGATAAGATAAGATAAGATAAGAAGACGTATTATCAGTGGAAGTCGTGCCTACTATGGGCTCCATAAAAAAACTACGATCGCAAAATCTGAGTCTTCGCACCAAGTGTATCCTGTACAAAACGCTAATAAGACCGGTCATTCTCTACGGGCATGAGACGTGGACAATGCTCGAGGAGGACTTGCGAGCTCTCGGAGTTTTCGAACGTTGGGTGCTAAGAACCATCTTTGGCGGTGTGCAGGAGAACGGAGTGCGGAGGCGTAGGATGAACTACGAGCTTGCGCGCCTCTACGGTGAACCCAGTATTCAGAAAGTGACTAAAACTGGAAGGATACGCTGGGCAGGGCATGTAGCTAGAATGCCGGATAGCAACTCTGCAAAATTGGTGTTCGCTTTAAATCCGGCGGGAACGAGACGGCGAGGGGCGCAACGAGCGAGATGGGTGGACCGGATGAAGCACGATCTGCAGAGTACCGCGGAACTGGAGGCAGACAGCCATGAACCGAGTAAATTGGCGGAACCACGTTATGCAGGCCATGTCTTAGGACGTACGGCCATCTAAGTAAGTAAGTAAGAGTTTCGTTGGTTGAAGTCACGATCCATCCTTCTATCCTAAGTAATACTTCAAATCGCCAACAGGTCATCTCAAATCGTTTGATAAGTGCTGTTTTGATTTTCACCATCCCGTCCTGGCAGCTTGTAAGGAGGATAGTATTTTAAACGAAAATGAGTAAGTAAACGACTACCTTGCCAACTTTTCTCTAGTATTTACAGTCAGTTATCCAGTTTGGAGCCTAGCTAAACGCTGATGAGGCGAACCAGCCGCAGGCTGAAAACCTCAAAAATACAGACAAAAAAAACGCTCGTTTCAGCTCTTCGGAGCCTCCCCAACAAACAATTTTATTGATTCATAGCTTGTGAAGCTGCTATGAGACTAAACTAAAGATTAATAAGCGTTACACAACAAAATTGGTTGTTGTTTCTTTACATCAAAGGCTTCTTCAGGCGGCATTCGAGCTGGATCACAATTTTCCAGTCCTTCAGGTTGCCGTCACTCGTGAGTTCGGAACCATCGCGATAGCACGCATTGTGTTCGGAATAGTTTATTCATGTAACTCAAGTGAAATTTCAATAACTATCGGTTGTGTTTCTTAATAAGACCATACATGCTTTGGTGTTGGTACGTGGTCAGTTATGGACAGGGACCCGTTTGTATACGGGGATAGTGTAGTTTAAGTGAAAGATCGCCACTCATTCGACTACGATCAGATATGAGTGTTACGACTAGAAGGAGTAGACCAAACTCTACCAAAGAAACCGTACGAAATTCGAAAAACCGTCGAGGTGCACTTCGGCGCACGCATCGAGAAAGCTTACCCTGAGGGGAAAGGATTATCTTTTATGATAAAAAACGAAACTAAAATTAAAATCGCCGAGCTCCCAATAAGCAACCAGTGTCGATGCGTCGTGTGTACTGAGTCAAAATAGTACTCTACTGATGAATTGCTTAGAGAATTGAACGATCAAGGTGTAAAAGATCTAAGGAGAATCACTAGCAAATATGGAGAAGACTACGTTCCCATGCCGACCATCATCCTTACCATCGACAGAATTGTACCACAAAGCATAAATTTCAGGGTGGATCAGGGTCCGATCACACCCCTACTAATCAACACCGATGCTATACCACGGATGCTTTGAGTACGGGCACCTCCTGTGTGTGCTGCCTTATACCTGACGCACCCTGGGCCTTTTCGGATTCCACTCTACTCTTCAACGCCTCTTTCACCTCTGCCAGTAGCGAGGTCCCTGGATATTCCCTGGCCTCTGGATATTCGTGTACACGGATGACATTGCCATCATGGCGTTGACGATCATCAAGGGGGTACAAATTCCCAGGAAAAGAACTCTGATGGTACTAGGAGTAACATTTGATCGCCAGTTAAGCATCAAGGCACAGAGTTTGACAGAGTTAAGATGAGCTGTAAAACGAAAGTTAACCTCGTTAAAGCCCAAGCGGGTAAACACGTGATCACCAATCGAACGACGAGATTGAAAATCTGCACTCAAAATGAACATAATCGATCAAACGAGGAGTGCTACCTTCTAACTAAGGCCACCGTTTCCTCATCGAAACCGCCGGCCAGGGGCTCCGACCTGTGTCAGGTGTGAAGCCAGGGGCTGGAATGTACCGATAATTAGAATAGACCTGACAATCGATAACCAATTCAGGGCAGGTTCCAACCCGGTAGTAATACGAAAGGCAGTCACTAAGCTCCTCAGGACCAGCTACGGAAACAACATCATCGGATATTCAAACGGCATCAAGAAACCTCAAATCCAGACGATTCATCGATCACCGAGCCAGGCAACATCCGAATCTGCAACGCACCTCGCCAGAATCGACACGTATTTGCCAGAATCGACGTCATATTTGTAAATATGACTGGTATATTTAGGGCTTAAGTAGTTAAGGATTTCAGAATAACTTCAGTCTTAGGTTAACGTTCATATAGGTCGTAAAAATCGGTGAATAAATAACTTTTCTCTTATATAACTCTTTCTGTAAAAGTCCTAGCTTATAAATCTAATCCGTGAGTGGATCTTTCAGGAAACCGGCGTCAACCCCCATTTGGTGTGGAAGGTTCCCGCTTGATTTACCACCGCCAACACCACACGACCCGTAGTGATCTTTGTCACAAGAGGCGAGCAAAATGTTGTATCAGGGAACGTGAGTGCAACTTGGCTAGTGGCTAATAAACTAGGCAGAGCTTTCAGTAAACGTCATTTGTTTATGGTTTATTGAGCAAATGAAAAGATTTATTGGACAGATATCTCATAGCTTTCCCAGGATATTGTTGATCAGAGTTGCCAATAAATTTTTTGGTTAAACTGGAGCAATGCTGAAGAAAAAACTGGAGAAAACTGGATTCCAAATTAATTGAAAAAAGACAAAAAAAATAATTATGAAAGAGCTTTTCTGTGATTAAATCCAGAGTCTGTTTTGTTTTGTTTTGAGCTTACATTTATGAACTATAAAAATTATGAACTGCAAAATTTGCGTTAACAGCAGCAAAATTAAAATTACGCAATCAATCTATCTTAAAATAAAGAAAAAAAAAACTTTTTTCAATTACTTTCACTTTTAACAAAAGAACTGTTGCAACAATTTCAATTATTTCTGAGTTCGCTCTCGCTTGGTATCCAATTCTTCTAACAATTTTCAAACTGCTACGCAACAGAAAATAAATTGAATCTTTTTTCATGATCAAATAAAACCTATTAGTTTGCTTTTAACTCAACCCCGCCATGCAGTCCTTAATTTGGCCGTGTATCGTGCGAGAAGAAAATACTGAAAATGCCGTTAGGAATTTAAAAAATAGGGTTTTTAATTTTTTTTCTTAAACCAACCTTGAGTGAATGAAAAAAACTGGATGAAAGTGGAAAATATATGAAAAAACTGGAAGAATTTGGGACTCAACTGTTTGACTGGATCACTTGAAAAAAAAAACTGGAAGAATCCAGTTTAAACTGGAACATTGGCGACTATGTTGTTGATTGGTGAACATTGTCGGTTGCTATCCAGTATAGTCGATTGTTGTTCAACAAATTTATTACCCTTGACTTCTTTCTTGTTTTAATTGAATGATAGCCAATCGACAACAGAATGTGTTTGGGTGCAGATTAGAGATCGTTTCTTCAATGTTAGCATCATTATCGTGCACAGCCCTCACCTAGGAAATTACGATGCCGATAAGGACACCTTTTATGCGCAGCTGGGGCGTGCATACGAAAGCTGCCCAAACAAAATCGTCATCGGAGATCTCAATGCTCAGGTCAGCCAGGAGCAGGAATTTAGAGCAATCATTGACTTCGCCGCCTCCCGGAACATGGCCATACATTGTACCTACTTCCAGCATAGCTTCCCATATCGACACACTTAGAGATCACCACAACAGACTGAAACACAAATGGTCACGTGCTAATGGACGGAAGGCCAGGATATCGACGTCCGAATCTACCTTAGCGTAAACGTTGATTCTGACCACTATCTCCTGATGGTAAAAAGGCGTCAAAAACTTTCGGTTGTCAACAGCATCCGCTACCGTTGCCCGCTACAGTATGATTTGGAGCGACTTAAACTCCCCGAAGTCGCTACTGAGTACGCGCAAAGCCTTGAGGCAGCGGAATGTGCTGTTGGATTCGTCGAAAGGAATAGGCGTAAGGGCTGGTTCGACGAGGAGTGTCAAACGATTCTAGACGAGAAGAATGCAGCGCAGGCATTGATGCTGCAGCAAAGGACCCATCATAACGTGCATCGATACAAACAGAAACGAAGACAGCAGACCTATCTTTTCCGGGACAAAGCAGGCTTTATGCCGCGAGCTGAAATGTGTCGGGATAAAGATGGAGAAATCTTGACGGATGGATAAACGTGAGGTGATCGACAGGTGGAAGCAGCACTACAACGAACCTTGAATGGCCCACAGGCTGAGGAAGAACGACTTCGTCAACACGACAGATGAGCGAGACATAACCCCCCCCCCCCAACCCCACAATAACCGAAGTTAAGGATACTATCAAGCAGCTCTAGAAGAACAGATCAGCTGGAAACTAGACTCGGATAGATTGGCTACTTGTCTGCATCAGTCAGGATCTGGGATACAGAACAGCTACCGGAGGAGTGGAAGGAAGGAATAATATGCCCAATATACGATAAGGGCGACGAGTTGCAATGCGTAAACTACCGAGCGATCACGACTCTCAACGCAGCCTACAAAGTGCCCTCCCAAATCATCTTTCGTTGTATCCCGCCGCTAACAAGAAGTGGGAAGTTATTGTTATTGTGGTAAGTTATCAAGCCGGTTTCGAGTGTGGGTCATCGACAACGGACCAAATCTTTACTCTGCGGCAGATCCTCTAAAAGTGTCGGAAATTCCAGGTCCCTACGCACCACCTATTCGGGGGCGGTTAAAAACATTTTAAAATGGTGAAAAAATTGTTTTCAAAAATTAAAATAAAATTCAAAATAATTCCCGAACTGAACTTTTGCAACCTAAAAGAACCCTACTAAAAGCGCATGCCCTCTAGGTTGCTTCCGAGCCCAAGACAGATCTGTCATAGAATCAGCCTACTAGATCCACGTGGTTGCAAAAAATGCCGCATCCGGAGAGAACTGCTATTGCTCCCTCCACGCTAACAGACACCCACCTGTGAGAGTGTGTATGAGCAAAAAGAACACGCGAGAGTCGAAGAGAACCCGCGGAATTATTATAAACACGCTAGCAGGGTTGCACTCTCCCCCCCCCCAGCAATTCTGTAGCTTATCTTAACAGATGATTTTTTTCCACCCGAATTTTCCCCAAAGCAAGTCTCCACTGCGGTCGAGGTACAGTACAGCGCAGCATCCGCTCTTTTTCTCTCTCTCTGGATGCCGCCGCCGGGAGATGATGAACCATTGGCTCTCGTCAGATGTGCGATGCTGCTTGTCGTGCGTGCACGGTGTCTTATTTTTTCACCTTCCGCCGTTCCGTTCCGATGCGTGATTTCGATTGAGGTAACGAAAAAAACCAGTTCCAGCTTTGCATTGACCTTGCGGTTGCTGTAAATTACCTTCACTTGCTTGGTTCACTTGGATTTCAACAACAATCAGCATCAGTCAGCAGCAGCACCAGCATCAGTAGTGAACAAGTGGTGCGTATCGCCGTCGTCGACATCAGCAGCTGGAGGAGAATGTGATTTTTTGTTTTCGAGGTCAAGGAAATGTCGTCGCACGTCAACCGTAGTAGTAGCAAATCTAGCATCAGCGCCAGCAGCATCCGCGATTGCAGCAAACATCTGTCCGTGTACTGCCAGCTCAATCAGAGTAGGCGGATGAAAATAGTGCTAACTTGGTGCCAGTTTTCAGCAGTGACAGTGACAAGTGACGTTGCGGTGTTGTGAAAAATTCCAATTTCTGGATAGTTGAAAACCGCGGATTTGCCACCCAAGTACCAGCTGCGGCACTCGAAAAAAACGGAGTTATTTTTTCTTCCTTCCAACAACTTGTTTACAAGCAGAAATACGATGTTGCCTGTTGAAGGAAGCAGGTTCTAGGTTTTCCTTACCAGAAGAGCATGTGCTGACTAGAGCTGGTGCTCCTGCGCGGGTTTTGCCCCCGTTCCCCGTCCTTTCCATTTTTTTTTTGTATTTCTGTACGTGTGTACCCCCGTGACAGACGTAAAATCATATCGCGTGCGGCATTTCGGACCAGCACAAAAAAAGTAAAACAAGCAGCAGCAAGTGAAGCAAAAGAACCGAAAAGCTAGACACAGCACGGCACGGTCGAGTCACACACATCTCTCAGTACGGTGACAGACATGAAATCGGACAGACGGCCCCCGGCTGCGCGGATCACCAGCGGGAACGGAGAAACGGAAACTGACCACACCGCGGTTCGCGAAGCTAGTGAAGGTAAAAGTGAGATGATTTTTGGCCCTGTTCCGACCGTTCTTCCTATCGTCCGTCATTCCAATTGTCGATCGAAACCACAACGGCAGTCTATCAGCTGAGCTCAACGGTTTAGGACTCTAGTAACAACGATGGCAGCCTCCGATGGGCAATCCACTCAGCCCCCCAATGGTAATAATCCAATGCTGGCCGACGAAGAAAGTGATACTATTAGTGAGAGTGTAGCTTTAGAGAACCTTGCGAGGTTCAAAACCGACTTAGTGGAATTCTTGGGCGAGCTGTATTGCCCGGATCAACCGTGGGATGTGGTTATGTTCGAGGGATACGGTCGGGGTTTGGTGGCGACACGTGATATCTCGACCGATGAGTTGATCTTCTTGGATCGACCAATCCTGCTTGGTCCACGGGTCAACAATTACGATGTGATATTCTGTGCCAGCTGTTGTAGAATACAGAAAAAGTTGACCATTTGTAGCGGAGGCTGCCGTCTGCCAATTTGCGCGGATTGCGACCCGAGTGCGGCTGCCGAAACTCGCCACACCAAAGAATGCAAAATAATCAACTCCTGGCAGCCGAAAGACCCCAGACGCTACTGCAAATCCATCCTCTACGCCATGACACCTATCCGAGCGCTTCTGCTGAATGACCGCGATCGTGCGATCGTTCTCGGCATGGAAGGTCATCAACCGCGGAAAGACATGGTCACCGAAATCGAGTGGCTTTTGAAGAAGAACGTTTTCGAAAATCTTCCGGTGGATGGTTCCCAGGTCGAGTTTCTTCGGCAGGTGGTGAACGTTCTGAACACGAATGCTTTCGAAACCAGCTGTATTGTTCCGGATCAGGAAAACAATGATCACGAAATCTTCCAGCGTGGGTTGTATATACTGGGAGCTTTGATGAACCATCGCTGTCTGCCGAACACGCGGTACGTGTTCGATGAACGCTTGGTAATGCGTTGCTATGCCTCGAAACCGATCCGCCAGGGAGAGCAAATCTTTAACAACTATTCGCGGACATTGTGGGGCACCCAGCATCGAATTATTCAGCTCTGCTTCTCGAAGCACTTCCTGTGTGGCTGCCGACGCTGTCGCGATCCGACGGTAAGTTCAAGCTCGTCTCGTCACAATATTGATTTATGTTTCATTTATTAAATCACATTCACGCTAGGTAATAATCGCTAATTTAAGCAAACCTCACCGTTCAACATAACTTCGCTTCGCGCTGCCATTTGGGATGATGGACAGCTTCGCAATTGACACCAATAGTTTTTTTTTTCGTTGTTTATTCTGGTAAATATTCGACCGATATTAATTAGTCCCTTCGTTTTTTTTTTGGTCGGGGTTTCCTCTGTGTGCTCTTTTGGTGTAATTTTGCAAAGTGCCAAAAAATCAAAACAGCCGTGTCTGGTTTGGCAACAGACAGACGCTGCTGCTTGCTGCTGCAAGAGGAACCGGGCGAGCGAAAATTGATCCACACGCGGAACACATGATAGCTGTTGTTTTTTTTTATTAATATTTTCTGTGTGCTTTGCTAGCGGCACGATTATCTATCGCTCGCTAGGGGATTTTGAACTTGGGGCAATTTTCAATCTGGCAACGAGCGCCGGTTGATATGTGTGCAGCACTTCAAACGGAGGTGTGATATAATTAGCGGTTGCCCTGGGAATTTCACAAATTCCGATAGAATGGTGTTGTTGGTATTTAAGCTGGTATCGATTACTGGCAGCACATCATAAAAATGAAACATTTCACATTATGCTCTTAATAATTGAGATAATTTTAAAACGTTCCTCTGTTCTTCTTTTTGCACGGAACAAAAATATCGGAGGAATTCTTTATCTGAGTTTTTTCAAGTTGCATATCTTATCGTTATCCCCAGATTTATCAACGGAACCATAATCTCTTCGATGTCGAAGAATGAACATAAATCGTATATTTTATTAAATCTTTGGTTATTGTTAGAGAACCTCTAATAACTCACAAAAAGCGTGTTTTTTTAAAGAACTGAAATTTTCCAAACCTAATTTGAAATACCTCAAAAACAGATGCGTGTAGAAATTTAGTTGCCATAAGCTTTATGGCTTGAAAATGCTATTAAAATTTTACTGCATGATTAGAATTTAATTATTCTCAAAAACGTTGAATTTGAAAAAAAAATTAACTTAACTTTTGAGTGAACAATCACAGGAGGGTTGTGTGCAAAGCCACGACCGCAAGGTTGAAATAGAATAGTTTTTTTAATCAGATTTGTTTCGTATATACCGCTTGTTAAGGGGTAATATCTACCAAATGCTCAAAAAAACAAGGCTTTGTTCATGAATTTTTTTACAGGACATATGAGATGTAAGGTATATAAGTAATATATCATTGGATTGAGCAACTTTTGCAGAATAGAAAAAATATTTTTATTACTATTTTTGTTACAAAATGGCGGCTGTGCAGCGATTGCCGTGAACCGCTTATTTTAAAAGTTGTTCCGCGGCGAGCAGTAGAAGTCGTGCCCAACTCCACCTACTATCAAAACAAAATTTTTTTAATTATCTACATAAGTGTCGCTCGTGAAGTACACACACCCAACGCAAACGGGGAATATTTTATTACTTTTGGGCAATTTTTTGTTACTTTTTGTGTCTTATGACTGCGCAATACACAAAAAGTAACAAACAAAAGTAATAAAAATTATGACGGCCACACGCTTGTATATGTTTCTGCAGGAGAACATACAGCCAAGCACCGCGGTGCATGTGTTAGCAAGACTTCACTCGCTGCATTTGTATTGATGCAACGATCAGATTAATTTTTGCTCCCTTCATCCACACATAATGAGAATCTCACCCGTCAACCTCAAATGTCTAATTAGAAACACTTTCGTTTCGTCCCCCAGTGTTTACTTGAAATGGAAATATGTAATACTGTCTGACCAGAGTTGCCGAAGTTGCGAATATTGTTCTGGATGGGCACGAGTTTTGTATATTCAAACAGGTCCAAATGAGTTTCCATGAACCAATGATTATGTGCTGTAAATAGCTTGCAAGAAAGCGAATGTTTTTATTTTTCTCTAACGCAGTTTACAGATCGTGATGTCATTTTAAGGCGCATTTCAAGTCTTTGAAATCATCAACGTTTGCATACTCTATGACGGGGAAAATGTTGCTTGGCAGCTCTTG
Organism: Wyeomyia smithii; assembly: GCF_029784165.1. Taxonomy (NCBI): domain Eukaryota; kingdom Metazoa; phylum Arthropoda; class Insecta; order Diptera; family Culicidae; genus Wyeomyia; species Wyeomyia smithii. The sequence goes on from NC_073694.1 coordinate 599,205, forward strand.
TCATATTTCCTCTACTCCGTATGCATACAACGAGCGAACTAATACACGCCCCCCGGATGAACTGGAGATTGAAAAAACTTGTAACAAGTGCAACTTATGCGACGGTGTGTGATTTTTTTTGACTTGAGGTGGAAAGGGAGCATTTTTCGACAGAAAAAACGTTGCATGTGGTTGAAACGACCATTATTAAATAGTCGTACTCTCATAACACGTGCTAAATATATGACAGTATGTGTTGTTACTTAACTGGGGAAGAATTTTATTGCTTTTTAAGTAATGGATTTGTTACCTAAAAGGTAATTTTGCGCTATTGCTTTTAAAGTAATAAGGAAAAGTTTTGCGTGCATGATTATATTTTCAGAATTTTTCTTCGCAAAATGGCAACGGTTTGAAAAAAAAAAATTCTGTTTCGACAAAAAAATCGACTTTGATTGTTTATATATACACAGCACCATATACACAGATTTGAAAGCTGCATTCGATCGCGTTGATCATAATTTGCTTCTAGCAAAGATTGAACGGATGGGAGCTGCACCCAATTTCGTTAACTGGGTTAAATCATAGTTGATAGATGGCCGATTGTCTGTGAAGATTGGAGCCGCTCAGTCTGACTATTTTACAAATCTCTCTGGTGTTCCACAGGGCAGCAACCTTGGCCCGCTGCTTTTCTCTTTATTTTTCAACGATGTGTGCACGATACTTCCGCAAGGGTGTCGACTTCTGTATGCAGATGATTTGAAAATCTCATATCTCATCATTAAATCAATCGACGACTGTAGAGAGCTTCAAAAACTTGTTGACATTTTCACTGAACGGTGTAGAACTAACGAGCTAATCATCAGTACGAACAAATGTTCTGTGATCTCATTTACTCGTAGAAAAAATATGATTAGCTGGAACTACAACATTGGAGGCGAACAGGTAGAGAGAGTGTGTGTGATCAAAGACCTTGGAGTGCATCTTGATACGACGCTCTCCTTTAGGGAGCACTATTCCGCTGTGATAGCTAAAGCTTATCGTAATCTAGGGTTTATAATCAGGATCTCCAAAGAATTTACAGACCCTTATTGTCTTCGTGCGCTTTACTACTCGCTGGTCAGATCTGTGTTGGAGTATGCTGCTGTGGTATGGAGTCCGTATGTTGATGTCTAAACATCAAGGATTGAAGCAGTTCAGTCACGTTTTGTACGTTATGCACTTATGCACTTAGGTTTCTTCCATGGAGTAATCCCAATGAACTGCCTCCCTATAAAAATCGTTGCCGTCTTCTGGGAATGGACACGTTGGAAAGGAGGCGTAATCTGGAAAGAGTATTGTTCATACAAAAACTGCCAACTGGAAGTATAGATTCAGCTCGTATTCTAGCGCATGTTAATGTGAATGTTCCACCGCGTAATCTAAGAAGTTTTGATTTTATCAGGTTAGATCTTAGACGCACCGAATATGGTCAGAATGAACCTTTACGTGTAATGTGCTCTTTATTTAACAATGTGTACACCTTATTTGACTTTTCTCTGAGTACAAATAGTTTTAGACAACGCTTATTGCGCACAAACGTGTTTGTTTAGTTTAAGTCATATTCATGTAGACCCTGATGTCAGATGAATGCAAATAATAAATAATAATAATTATAATAATAATAATAATAACTTTAGTTGCTGTTAATCAATCGCTAAAATCGTGTGTACTTCACTAGATAATCTAATGAAGAAGCTACAGTCGAAATTTCAAGTCAATCGAATGTAAACTTTTTCTGTTCTACTGCTCGCCGATTTTGAAAACATGGTTTTGAGAAAAACGCGTTTAAAGTTTCAAATTGCTAAAAATCTTAAGGATCGCAACAGTAAAGCCCCTAATAAACCTTTGTGCCGTCAAGTTGTCCTTTCTAGACTTTATTTTCCTCTTCTTTCTTTTTTTTTATCTGATTTAAGGGCTGCGCCTACGCTCTTTCGTGGTATCAGACGTGCGACGCTCAGTGACTTTGACGCAGTTGGCGTCCGATCCAACGCAAAACTCAAACTTGTCACTCATATTTAAGTACTTTTGAGTATAACTCACAGTTAAAAAGTAACAAAAAACTCAAACAAAGAACGTACATAACGAGAACGGCTTATCGACTAAACAAATGGAAATTGTGAGTAAACACGTGCTGTAGAGACGCTGTAACACGCTGTAACAAAATTTGAAACACGATAACGATCATAGGTAACTTCTACTAGTTTACAAAGCCTCGAAATTAAAAACAAAAACGAGCATCGCCAAAATAAACGAAAAATGTTTTTTTTGAGCATGAAAGTTGTTCGGTAAAAATAGATTTAAACGAATTTCGATTTTAGATCAGTACTTGAGCGATGTGGATTTTGATTCTAGGACAGTTTTAGTATGATTTAAGTCAATAAAAAAAAATGACAAGAAAAAAATTTTTTGGTAGATATTACCCCTTAAGCACAGTATCAACAAATGCAGCAGCATCAAACCTCAGTTGTAGTTTATTAATAACCATTCATTATGCTCTACCAAAAACATTTAGTAGCCTTGAAAAAGGCCGATTGCTGCAATTGCAATTTTCATTCAATTATTGCATAAATGCTTTATGGTCAGATAAACCCGCTGCAACTGCTACGCTATTCGTAGCCATGCCACAGTTGTGGCCGCTATACGCTGCCATTGGTATCCGCAGTCCCTGCATCAGCTGGCCCAGCTGCTATCGATGCTGAGATCCGCTGCAACTGGTACGCTATCCATTGCTACCCTACAGCTGTGGCCACTATCCGCTATCGCTGGTATCCACTGCACTGCTACTGCTTCTGCTAAGGGATGACTGCTGTTGTCGCTGTCTAGAACTATTATGAGTGGCTTCGGCTGAAACAGGCTCTTATATAGGCCAAATAGCATTTTTTCAATTGCAAGGTATATGATTCTGTCGACCGTGCTTGGAAAGCAATCATATAACGACCAATCAGAGGTCGAATTTTTCGTTTTGACAAGGCTTGACTGTTTTCAATAGTACAATAGTTTGAATGATGTAATAATAATTATCTTCATTTGGGAAGAATCTTAGAAGATTTTCCAATCTATTGCTGCAAGAACAACGGAAATACATCGAATACTAACCGATTTATTAGCATTTGAAATTGGACATATTTTTCACTTTTTTCGGTTTTAGATTTTCATTTCACATCCCTATGTAGCCGAACTTACTGAGAGAAGTATTCTATTTCAAAAGTTATCTTAAACTGCTCCATCCAGAACTTTTTATCAAAAGTTTTGGAATAATGTCCAGTGCTTCGATTCGTGGTTCTCCTAGCAGTAAAATTCTATATTAGGAGTAATCAGCTTGAAGCTGTAAATTTCATTTATATTTAAGAAATATTCGATTTGATAATAATGTTTACTAACAATTTAGTATTCTCTTACTCTTCTGTAAATTTCACACAGTATAATATTTTTCCAACCAAAGAATTTAGCGACTTCCGGTTTTTGGAAATGAATCAAAATTGGCCGAATACCATCGAATATGGTTATTCCGGAAACGGGATGATTCCTAGAGACCGGAAAACAATTTCACACGTCATTTTGAAGTTCAAGCTGGCGATTTCCGGTTCGTCTGGTGTCGTTTTGAGGTCTCTGGGTAGCATCCCGAATCCGAAAATACACATCCTGGATGGTGTTGGGCCATTTTTTAACCTTTTCCAGAAACCGGAAGTCGCCATTTTGATATTCAATATGGCCGCTAGGGTCGCCTTCGGGTCTCTGGACATTATTTCAATTCTGAAAGTACTCATATAAGATGATATTTGGTCAATTTTGACTGTTTTCGAAAAACCGGAAGTCACCATCTCGAATTTCCAAATGGCGTCTGCAGTTAATTTCCGGTCCCTGGGCATCATCCCGATTCCGTAAATATCCATAGTCGATGGTATTAGGTCAATTTTGGCTCTCTTCCAGATACCGGAAGTCGCCATTTTGGAATCAAAAATGGCGTCGGGGGTCGTTTTCAGGTCTCAAGACATGATTTTAATTCCGAAGCTACTCACATGAGGTGGTATTTTGTCAATTTCAGCTGATAGGGCCATCTTGAATTTCAAAATGGTTAGTTGTAAGTTCACTTCCCTTTTTTGACAGGTAGGTTTAACCGTTAGGTACTCGGCAGGGTATCCGGGTACCTTTTAAGACTTGATTGCTATAAAAAACATTCATAGCCTCAACTCGGCCAGCTGAAACTTATGGAATGCTCCTAACTGGTGGAAATAAACCATTTTTCATCATCAGACTGTTTATAGCAGCAAGCGGGGTCAAGGGGAAGGCTTCGATTTTTTTACCCCATAAGTACTCGACAGGGTACCCGGGTACCCACAAAATAAAATTCTTCTTGTTTTTTCGTTTCTTGATCGATTTTCGATCTTGACCCGTCAAACGTTTGGAAAATCTGTCTACTTTTAGAATCCAAGACCGACATGAACCAATGACCACATTTGGTTCCTGTAAATCCGGATCTTCGGGAGCATGTTAGACAAGTCAGACAAGTTAGTACAATTGTCAATAAAACCGACCAACATTGGTATCAAAATTCATGAAATCACTCCAGGAGTTGATTTTCATTCATTTTAAGTCAATCTTATAAGTTGTCCGAAATGGCCATTTCGGAGCAGATTCTCGATCTTGAGCTTGGTTCTAATCTTTTGACGGGTCAAGATCGTAAATCGGTCAAGAATTGAAGAAGTAAAAAGCATTTTATTTTGGTGGGTACCCGGGTACCCTGCTGAGTACTTACGTGTGTTAAAATTGCCGAGTATGTAACGGTTAAATCCCTACGAATGATAAGTCCTAATGGAGAAAGCAAACGAAAATCCTAACAATTCAATTTATAAATTTCTAACAGTGTTGAGAAGTCACCTGTTGTGATTGGCCACCCAAACTCATTATCTAATTAATAAAAATCAATTTTTGTTCGTGTGCGATCGAATACCTCGGGAACGGCTTGACGGGTTTGTACGATTCTTTTCTTTTTGTTTTGTTCGACGTTGGCTGCGTCGGGTTTACACGCAAAAAAAGTTGGAGAAATGTACTGGAAAAATGATTGAAAATGATGGAAAATTTAATTTCTCATACGTTTAAATGGAGAGTAGGCTGTCCCAAAAAAATTGATGTTGAAAAAGTCAAGGTGCTCAGCCCTAATTTGAAAGATAATGTTATTTATAGCATTTTTGTAGAACATTTCGACTTTCTAAGAAATCGTTTTCAGGTTGCCCAAATGTGATTTATGGAAACAGGGCTTTTTCAAGCTACAAAACCACTCTTCTGCACTTTTTTCAAATCTGTTCGATTCCTAAGTTTTTCCATATATTTTTTTAAATTTACATGAAAAAAAACCTTGATATCTTATCGGGGGGCTGAGATATTGGCGTTTTTACATGTGATGGAAAACTATGCATTTTCTCAAAAATGTTACTAACGCTCAATATCTCCATTGTACAGTGTTTTATTTTGCGGTTTGTGCGGATAATTTTCTGAATAGTGATTCAAATGTTGATTATAGCCATAAGGTATGTTCGGAGAAGTTTCAGGATATTCAAAAATGCTTCTTTTTATGTAGAAAGATGGGTGATTAATCCACCAATGAGTGAGATAAAAAAATTACTTTTTAATCAGAATGAGATAGACGCAAAGTGTCTTCGACGAAGTTTTCAGTAAGAAACTTTACCGAAGACATCATGTTTCTATCTCTTACATATTACGAGCAACATTGAGTTTTCTATTAGAAGGCACTCAAAATCACAATTTTCGTTCTAACTTTTTTCGTGGATTTTTCCGAATTTTTAAACCTTCTACAAAGTTATCCGCCATCTGAAATTGCATTTGTTTTCTGAACTTTGTTATTTTTTATCTCCCAAAATAAAACAGTTATTGAACATATTTGTTAAAAATGCATAGTTTTCCATCACATAGAAAAATGCCAATATCTCAGTTCTCCGATGAGATGTCAAGTATCTTTTTTCATGTAAATTTTCGTCGTAAATCCCGCTTTGCAATGAAAATTTCAGTTCTTGATTAAAAATGTTTTCATTTGTGTTTTGAAGGGTTTTATCTAAAAATTATTAGAAAAAATATATTTTGTATTATGTTTAATGGTCTCTGGGAGTCAAAAAACTGAATGCAATACTGAACTGAACCATGCGAAATATTCAAAAACAACCCCACAAAAAATATATGGAAAAATTTAGGAATCGAACAGAATTGAAAAAAGTGCAAAAGAGTGAGTTTGTAGCTCAAAAAAGTCATTTTTCATAAATCACGTTTGGGCAACCTGGAAACAATTTTTTAGAAAGTCGAAATGTTTTACAAAAATGCTATAAATAACATTATCTTTCAATTTAGGGCTGTACTTTTTCAACATCGTTTTTTTTTGGGACACCCTAATGGAGAGCTTTTTTCATTGAATTCCAAAGTTACCTTGGATTGTTCGTACAAATCGAATTCACAGTCCTGTACAAAAGTCACTATGTTTTGTAGCGAATGCTCTTCAAAGTTGGTCATACGTTTTCAACGTGATTGATTGGAAATCCAAATGTGAACAGAGGACATTGTTTCTTACAAATTTCAGAACCGAGCACCGTATGTTGTTCTAAACTCCGACCGCGCCACTAAATATCTCTCTCAGCTGCATTGTGCATCATTATACCTACCTTCTTTGCTCTTCATTGTACCAATGAAAATGAAATTTGATAAGCAATGATACCCACTGATAGCTCGAGAGATTCAGTAAAAGCACTTTGAAACCCTAGTCTTTAAAATATCAGATTGTGTTACTAAATGAGATTTTTTGAACAATGATTTTGCGATAAAGAAAATGTTTGATGGTTTTTTTATCCTTCCTTAAACCTTTAGAAGATATTTTGAACCAAAACTGTTTTTTACAAGAGCTTAGGGAACTATCGTATATCATGTAACGCAGAATTTTGCCTTTTGGGGGCATTCAGGGCCCCAATGTAACGCAACTTCGCATGGTGGCCTCGCGCAGTGTAACGCTTCACTAAATACCCCTCTCCCCCTCCCCTGAGTGAGTTACGTAATATACGAATGTTGCCCTATTTGGAACTAGTTGTTGCAACCCAAAAAGCATTTCTGTGCATATGATGGATATCTTCAATAAAATAAAAAAAAAAGATGAATTATATATAACCCCATGATATTTTGAAAATTCGGCATTTCAGCACTTCCAAGTTATTATTGCGTTTATTACGCAAATATCCAAAGTTTCTTCAAGTCATAAGTTTTTAAAACAGTTTTACTAGTCTTACAAGAATTAATTTTTGTTTCTTCTGTTCAGTCGGTTAAGGAATAATGTGAGCTGAATTCATTGTACAGTATGAATTATATTCTGGCTGTTTTCCATTTTAGAAGGCTATACCATTGCTAACAAAATAACAAAAAAATATTTCGAATCTGAATTTTTAGCCAAATTTGTTATGTTTAATAGACTATATAAGCATGCGTTGCGTCGTTATCATATGTGTGACTTGGGCGTTTGTGGACTAGAATCAGAACATGAGGCTAAGGAATACTGCGAACATTTTGACTCCGAAGTGAGCTTGGGTCCATAAAAAGACAAAGAAGATGTGCGCATACAATTTCAATGACGAGAACAAAAACTCTGATAAACTAGCTGTATTACGAATATAGAAAATACAGTTTAACACAGAAAAATCTTTGAAAAAACATCAATCGAAAAAAATCACCAAAACCAAAATTGCAGTCATTCTGGCTTAGCTTGATGTATATATCATCGTTGTCCGATTCATTTGAAGCGAAATCATTTCCAGAGATGGCTTGACTCAGTTTTCTGAAAATTTCTCAGAAATTACTCAACCACAAATTACCACAAATTGGATTTCGAAACCACAAATTAACCACTAAATATTGGTGCTAAAAGAATTAGAAAAAAAAAAGTAGGAGGGTGGTATTCAAGACACGACCGCATGACGTTGACTACCGTATTCTTATAAAAAAAAAATATTCCATTGAAGCAAATAGTAGAGGGAATTGCAACGCTTCATCTACAAAACTTCTGAAACAAAATTTCGAGGCATCAAAAGGTACCAGTTGCCGATTATTCTCGTTTACTGGTTAGTCCGTCCAGAATTCCAGCCATTTTAGTATTTTGCAGTAGCCATTTATTACTAACAGCCACCAGCATAACGGGTGAAACCGGCACGAAATGACCGGTACTATTTTGTCTTTCCTCCTTTCAGCTGCTAACACCTAGCGCTGTCGTGAAATTAACATCAACACAAACATGCATTTTTGCAAGGTTTTTTCCGCTAGCAGCAGCATTTTGTAAAACAGAAAATTCAACTAACCGCTTCTATTATAAAACCGCGAGGCACCAAAAGGTACCAGTTGCCGATTATTCTCGTTTACTGGTAGTCCGTCCAGAATTCCAGCCATTTTAGTATTTTGCAGTAGCTATTTATTACTAACAGCCACCAGCATAACAGGTGAAACCGGCACGAGATGACCGGTACTATTTTGTTTTTCCTCCTTTTAGCTGCTAACACCGAGCGTCCGTATGTATCCGGTACGGTTTAATAATGAAACTGATGGGGTGAAATGTTCGAACGATACGTTTTATACAAAGGCTTCGTCAGATAATTAGAAAGAAGGAGGGGCTACATAGATGATGGAATGGTAGAGAAAAATGTTTCTTGAAAGCTGCGCCGGCCGCTGTCGTAATATTAACACCAACACAAACATGCATTTTTGCAAGGTTTTTTCCGCTAGCAGCAGCATTTGGTAAAACAGAAAATTCAATTAGCCGCTTCTGTACCAAAATTTCGAGGCACCAAAAGGTGTCAGTTGCCGATCATAGTTTCCTGGTTAGTCCGTCCAGAATTCCAGCCATTTTAGTGTTTTGCAGTAGCCATTTACTACTAAAGCCACCAGCATAACGGGTGAAACCGGCACGAGATGAGCGGTACTCTTTTGTATTTCCTCCTTCCAGCTGCTATCACCTAGCGTCCGCATGTCACTGGTGCGGTTTTGGAATCAGAATGTTGGGGCGCCGGCCGCTGTCGTAAAATTAACACCAACAAAATGATGCATATTTGCAAGGTTTTTTCCGCTAGCAGCAGCATAAACATCGGAAACAGAAAGTGACAACAACAATAACAACAAAGTCAGATCGATTGTATCCGTTAGTGTCGACTGTGCTTGGGAAGAGAGGTAGTGATTGGCTGCGCGGTATGATTTAGACAATCGATATTAATTACCAATTTTTCAATAGTGTATCTCAAACAATAGTTTGTTTTTGTTACATAAATTTAACCGTAAAAGAATTTCTGATCGATTGATGCCAAAACCTCGAAAACCTGATTATAGATGACTGCAAAATAAGCGCTCAAAACCTGACCACTTTTCTCTGGTTTTCCCTGGTTGAATTACTAGATTTTCAAATTCAGGGGCCTAACTTCGATATAGACGTTAGTCAACGTCAAAATACTTTGTCAAGCCATCTTGAAATGAGCCAGTATTGGGAGGTATTCAACCATTTCTAGTTGTTTTTCGGAAACCGGAAGTCGCTTTTTTGGAAATTTAATCATCTGGAGTCGTTTCGGGTCTCTGTGTATCATCCCGGTTCCGAAAATAAATTTTAAAAATTAGTTTCTATGGCCTCTAGAAGCCCCAGTGGAATCTCTTCTGGAAGGGATATATCACTAAAATACCCAAACATATCCCTAGAAAACCGAATTTCCGGTAGTGAGAAAATTATTTCGGGGCACCGCTATAACCGCAGCTTAAAAGAATCAGTGAAAAACCAGCGAAAAACAATTAACTTTTTTAAGGATAGTGTTATAAATACACTGTTCATACAGTGCGAACTTTTGCCCCGTAAACTGCGTACTTTTGCCCCGCATGCTGGGTAAAAGTTCGCATCTGGATATTTTTTCTGAAAAGTGAATTTCTCATGCTACAAACAAAATTCGAAAAACTCTGGTAGGTAATACATTTTGAAGGCGAAAGGTTCATGTACCACTTGGAAACAAAACCGAATTTTATGATAATTGTTTGCAATAGTTCTGTTGCAAAAACAATCAAGTTCCTACTTTTGCCCCTCATTACTTTACTGGTATCATCCGAATGATGATTTTTTTTGAAAATTTGTTCAAAGTATTATGTCTATTGGTCTGTAGTATAGCTATTCCGCATGCAATTTAAGCTTTCACAGAAGAAAATATCAGTACCGTGAAACATTTGTATATTTGTTGTATCGGTATTTAAAGAGACTTGGTTTTCAACTTCGCCATATCACTCGGTTTTGGGCTGCAATCCTCGTCGACAGTACACATCCAACGAGTGCGGGGTCACACACACACACACACACACACACACACACACACACACTCGTGCAAATGCATATGACAATTTGTATTCCTCTCAAGTAAACCCCACAAATTTATGACTGGCTCCAAGAGCCTTCGGTATAAATCAGATGCACAACGTGTAGTATAGTATTTTGCAGTTCATTGAGATATAACACCTACTGAGCATGTCCCCAATTGCATACCGTTGTCTTCTGGTTTAAATCGATCTTAAATCAGGAAACCAAACAATGATGTGCTCTAATGGAATAAATAAAATAAATAAACCGAAAATAGTTCAATAGAGTCGGGTATATGTTATATCTATGATTGCATCACTTATCAAAGTGAATCCTGATCCAACTTACTTTTCCCTACTAACAAAAACCTCCTTTATGTGGCCTTTTTGGAGATGAAAGGTTCACACGGTATCCAAATAGCAAGGGTCACGTTAACATTCCTTCCCTCTTCCCACCCAATTGCAAGGACGTGGCTGGCGTCGTTATTGACCCTTCGAATTGATTCACTGAGCAATTTCACTGATTCGGATCAATCACGGACTGCAAGCATTGATATGTGTAGTCAGTCAAACTAAGCAAGCTAAAACACCAAGAGTGCGCGATCAGCCTCTTTCAGTGTCTATGCTACCTGGCTATAGATAGAGGGCCATCGGGAGAATCAGTGTTTCATAGAGTGCTAGTTTTGTACGGCTGCGGGATTTAATCCGTAGAACCACCGTTCTGAGTTTAGTTTTGGTCCGATTTAAGATCTGTTTTTTTAAAGATGGGTTAGAAGATGCTAATATGTTGATTTCTTTAAAATTCAAAATAGTGCCAACGTCAACTCCTCGCTTTCGTCATCTGGTTTATCATTAGTCGGTGCGTACACGTTGATTAGGCTGTGGATGAAGAATTTGCCCTTAATCCTATACTCGCATATACAATCACCGATCGATATCCTCCATCTAATGACACACCTCATCTGTTTCCCAATTAGCACAAAACCGACTCCTCTTTTTACCTCAGATCTTGGCTGCGAATAGCAATTTTTTGCACTACACTTTTTGCTTTTGCTTTGTGGTGTGGTTCTGCTGTTCGCAGTCAGATTGACACACTTGCTGCTTACACCGCAGCGGAGTGAAACCAGAGTGGTTAATCACAGAAGTACACCACGGTGTGCACTGCTGAGATAAATTCGAGAGCATTCGAAGAGCAAACATGACTGACGGGCGGCTGGGTTTTTCTTCAGTTTTGAGATGCAAAGAAAAACAACGCATTCTTTTTACTTTCCTAGATGCTCCCACCATTTGATATATGCTTAAAAGACATACGGTAAAAGCACTGCAGTGAGCTCTGTTGTTTGCCCACCAGTGTGAGAGCAGTTCCCAATCAGTCAGTAATATCAGGATTTCAACAAATCTTGATATTTTGCTACCTACGAACTTTTTTTATCAACTTGTGTTCTAAACTTGGTCTCGTTAATAATTAAAACATCAAAATTTCTATCAAAATTACTTACTGATTATTACAAATTATAACAAGTTTCGTAAGGTTCTTGGCAGGAAAAGATCAGAATAAGTTAGAATGAAAAATATTTTGTCAATTGAATAACAAAGTTTGTTATAATTATGCTTCAAAAACCACGCTTTTGGAAATTCAAGTGTATGATAACAGAATTTGATATAATTTTGTACTTTCTATCTTCTGGCATATCAAGAATATTACAGGCTTTGTTATTTCTATGAAATTCAGATATGTTTGTGTTACCCGTTTGTTATAATCGTTTGATCGGGTTGTTTTCGCAGTAAAAGATATTCTCTTTCATGCTAATGATTCTCTGAGAAGAAACTACGACAAAATGACAAATTAAAAATGATGGAATAGAGAAAAGTTAAATTTTGTTGAAAGGTCGCAAAGTCAAAAAGCTAGAAGTCCAAAAGTCGAATCCTAATCTGCCGCTCATAGCAAGTCCGTCCCATTTGCGTTTTGATGGTGACGAGAAAACAGCAATTGAAAATCGTAACGCTTTAGGTGAAATTTTGCACTCAAATGCTTTTTCAATCAAGACCATCAACAGAATTTAGTACTGCAAGGACAATCTAATACTTTTGCATCATGAAACTTGCATAAACACCGAAATTTGATTAAAATTTATTGAAAATCATAAGCTGGGACCAAGGATGGAAAAACTCGTATCGCATAACAATCATTCGGGTATCATTTCTGAACGTGCTATTTATAAGCTTTCAATCCTAGCAAACCATCGCTATTAAAAGTTACACATTCTCAAGCTTGCAAGCGACAACTTAGAGCAAAGAAATATATGGTAGCTTTCTTTGATGATTTTGTTTCAGTATTGCCTGCTTTAGGCGGAGCGAGCAACATATAGCGAGTGTTTCACGAAAGAATCGTAAACGATTGCACTCAAGCGATCGCAATGATTCTTTCAAATGTTGGTTGCTTGTAGGCGTAATTCGGCTACTCCACGTCGTGCTTTCACCGTGATATACCACGATGATTCTTGGTGATTTCAAGTATCAGATGCTAATGCACCATGCTACAATTTCCTTAAGCATTGATGATACCTATTTGCTCCGGCAAGCAAACAATTGAACGCAATCTAACGTTCATTTGGATTCATAATTTTGTATCACTGGTGATAATATCTCAAAGCTTCTCGCGATAATTTTGAATGCAAGTGAACTTGGATACAATAAATACTATCGTGTTTGAATCATTCAGTCTCATTCTATGGTATTCGGAACTCTTAGAAGCGAAAAACAATCAGCAGCGTTTCTATGGAAAACTTGTACGCGAGTGGAAATAGTTGGACGATAACTGATAAATCAAAGAACACATTTGCATGAAATATTGCTTGTGAGTGAACTTTTCCATGCTTGGCTGGGACTCACATGCGATTACTTTTACGGTACGTAGCCAGAATGATAGCAAGTCAGTCCCATAGCCAGCAAAGACCGGTGATGAAAAACAAACAAACTCCAAATCGATGGCGGTGCTATAGCTTGCGTATGGAATGAAACTATCGCTGGTCAATTCATAAATGACCTTCTCTCGTGCTTCATCAAACAATCATTTTGTGAGAAGCATAACACAATGTACCAACTGCGCCGCTCAAAATAAAATTTGATTTTGTTTTTACATTTGATACTACTGATAAATTCAAAATCAGTTTAGGTGTAGGAACTTGTTCTAAATTTTCCTGAGAGCGGTCACACGTTCGTGACGGCGGACAGCTTCCACGTAGCAGTGAAAGCAAATATTAAAGAACACCTATAGCTTAGGAAAATGTTTGCTCCGTTAAAAAACAGCTAAGTAGCGTACTGAAGTATTTGATATGACTGACAAATTCTTCAAAACGAAATTCACGACAATTTGTTATTTGTTATTCATTGTTAATTCATCCGACAATAACCGTCTTAATGAATGTAATTTAAAAACTATCTTAACCTAACAGATGTAAATTAATTAAAATAGTCTAGCTGCGAGCAATTTCCGCTTGTAGAGAATAGATGAACTTCCAAAATCAAAAAATTGACCCGTTTTGTTGAAGGTGCGTATAATTCTGGTGACTGGCTCAAAATACCCGAACACAGAACGATGGAACGGCGTTACAAACATTTCGTCGAGTGACCTGCGTTGAATTCTTCCCGGAGCATTTTTAGTCATTTTTTCTAGTAAATAAACGTTGACTAATCAGATCAATCGAATTTTGCGCTTCAACAAGGATTGACCATTTTCAATAATATAGTAAGTAGCTTGTCACGGTTGGGGCTTGACAATTTTTAAATTTTGAGATGAAATTTTTTCGGATGTCGTGCTCATGACTGAAGGAAAAGATAATTCAGTACGTTCTGAGACACGGAAATAAAGTAAAATTTATAACTTTCACAAATTTAAAGATGTAAATTAACTCAAGAGAAAACATTAACGCTTTAATCATCAAGTTTTTATTTCATCCTGAAAAGGACAATTTGTTGTTTAATTTAGTTTCGGATAAGATGCCGATTACATCTTTGCGTTATCACTGACAATGCGAACAAAGTATTCGTTGTGATAAAGTAAACAATGGAATGCTGATATAACACTCAAAACTAGACGGCTCACGTGTTGTCAAAATGAGTCAATTTTTCATTGAATGCATTTACTAGTGCCCACTATCGCACAGAGACTGCATTTCACTAAAGTGCCTCTCTGCATCAGCCGCTATCGATGCTGAGATCCGCTGCAATTAGTGCGCTATCCATAGCCATGCCACAGTTGTGGCCGCTGTACGCTGCCATTGGTATCCACTGTCCCTGCATCAGCTGGCCCAGCTGCTATCGTTGCTGGAATCCGCTGCAACTAGTGCGCTATCCATTGCTACGCCACAGCTGTCGACCGTGCTTGGAAGGCAATCATATAACGATCAATCAGAGGTCGAATTTCTCGTTTTGACAAGGCTTGACTATTTCCAATAGTACAATAGTGTGAATAATAAAATTACAATTATCTTCTTTTGAGAAGAATCTTAGAAGATTTTCCAATCTATTGCTGCAAGAACGAAGGAAATCCATCGAATACTAACCGATTTATTAGCATTTGAAATTGGACATATTTTTCATTTTTTTCGGTTTTAGATTTTCATTTCACATCCCTATGTAGCCCAACTTCCTGAGAAAAGTATTCTACTGCAACTAGTGCGCTATCCATTGCTACGCCACAGCTGTGGTCGCTATCCGCTATCGCTGGTATCCACTGCACTGCTAGTGCTGCTGCTAAGGGAGGACGACTGCTGTTGTCGCTGTCTAGAACTATTATGAGCGACTTCGGCTGAAACAGGCTCTTATATAGGCCAAATAGCATGTTTTAAATTGCAAGGTATATGATTCTGTCGACCGTGCTTGGGAAGCAATCATATAAAGGCCAATCAGAGGTCAAATTTTTCGTTTTGACAAGGCTTGACTATTTTCAATAGTACAATAATATGAATAATAAAATTACAATTTTCTTCTTTTGGGAAGAATCTTAGAAGATTTTTCAATCTATTGCTGCAAGAACGAAGGAAATCCATCTAATATTAACCGATTTACTAGTATTTGAAATTGGACACATTTTTCACTTTTTTCGGTTTTAGATTTTCATTTCACATCCCTATGTAGCCGAACTTCCTGAGAAAAGTATTCTACTTCAAAAATTGAATGAGAAAGGCTGGGTCTGACCGCTAGGTGGATTAATTTAGGTTTTTTGTAATAGACGGCTGAAATTAACAGATATTACGGCCTAAATTGGTAACGGATTTTCTTCGCTACTCATAGCACCGCACGCATAGCGTGAAATATTCATTGTTCAACAGTTTTTCACCAAAGAGGTCATGCATGGCATGCTATTCACAGCCGACCCGGGGACGACACACAGTCTTGTGTGTCCGCCGCATTGCAGCAGCAAAGGCACCAGCAAGAAACTGGACACAGAGCAGGCGCCTGCTTAGCTTGGCTACACAAATCCCAACCGGTTTTAAAATTTGCATTAAACAATAATTATCATTGATTAAGGTCCTGTGGTGCATGTTGCCTCGGTACACCACTTTAGAATGGCGCATCAATATTTCATCGTGAAGTATGCCGAAAGCACGCACCCAGAGGATGGGGCATAGAAAAACTTCGGTGCGTCATCGGTTTCAGCCCGTTTACACCCTACCGGGTTGTTTGGTCCCACTGGAGTCATTCGTAGGTTCTAGGTAACCCGCTTTTGCTACGACTGTGACATTACTGGCATAAATTACATTCCTATACGGGTTGAATACCCGTGGAATTCTGCTGTTATCGTCCTTGATTTTTAGTTTTTCTTTTCCTCCACACCAGTCATTAAAAGTCAAACATCAACGATAGCATGTTGGGCTCAATCATAAAATAACCATACAATTAAATGTGTTTTATGTATATGTAAATAAGGGTAAACGAAAAAGCGGAAGCAAGCGAATGGGAAATATCAGCGAAAAAAAAGAAAATAAAATAAATTCATTGAAGCGGAGTATGTCACGCAAAAGTCGTTTCGCTAATGACCTTGCGTGGGGTTTGGCGCGTGCTTCACTCTCCAGGTTGCTTCGATGGCTTGTCATATTTCTTTTTCTTCTTCTTCACGTTTCAGGAGCTCGGAACCTATTTGGGTGCGTTGAAGTGTGTTCGCGAGCGATGCGCCGAAGGTCGAATGCTTCCGTTGAACCCGCTGAAGGTGGCCTCCGTGTGGCAGTGCGATGCCTGCGGGTCGAAAATGGACAACGTGAGGATTACCAAAATCCAGGAAATTGCCGGCCGAGTTGTGCTGAATAATGTCGTCAAGAAGGAGCCGGATTATATCGTGCAATATCTGAAGGAACAAGCGGTTCGATTTCTGCTGCCGTGCAATCAGTTTACGGTGGAGCTGAAGCTTCAAGCGATCCGGAAGATTCAACAGGATGTCAGCATGGAGCTGCTGGTGGAGAAGGAGAACTTCTGTGGCGAAATTTTAGCCATCCTAGCTAAGCTGGACTACGGCGAGTGCTACGTGAAGGGAGTGCTCTGCTACGAACTGTTCAAAGTGAGGATGGTGCTTGCAGGGCTACGAGATGAGCGACAGGTTGGTGGTTTTGTACTAGCGTTCCCGTGTTCTAATTTTTACCGCAATTTATTTGTAGTCTTTCCCGGATCATGCGGCCCTGGCGCATTTGCGGACTGCTTGGACAATCCTAGGTTTCAGTGGCAATCGGCCACGCGATTTGGACCAACTAGCGCAGTGTTACGGTTGCAAAATATGACAGCCAGCGGCTAATCGATTGCATTGAATTCTATAGCAAACGAAACAGCAAACAAAAACACTAATTCGACTGACGGTTGTGCTTCCGTCGTAGTAGGCTACGACTTTTATTTTGGTGATGTGAATTGAGACACTAACAAAATGGTTGTTAAGAAAAACACCATCCCAGCATACGACACCACAAAAAAATGATAAAAGCACCGATCACACAATCATTCGCACGCGAGAAAGCCCCACTCAAGCGCACTCTGGCAAATATGGACAGCCGATCGAACACTAAAGGGGGCTTATCGCACAAATCCAATCGAGAATCGAATATATATCACGTTTGCATTTAGGACAATTTTGCCATTCGGCGCAAGTTTAGCTTTACAAAGCTGGAAGGCTTGGAGGAAGAACGTCGTACCGCTTCGGTACGTTGACTACTTTTACATCGTTTGTTCTAAACCGTTGTGATTCTCTAGTACAGGTTTCCTATATATCTATAAATATTGACAGTAGTAAGAGAAAAAAAAATCATCGCAAAAACTATTTAACTCAACCCTCATCGACGCACAAAGACTGGCACTTTATTGCACAACATTTGCTATTGTTACATATTTTTACACCTTCTCACTTTTACTTCGTTGATATTTTGTTCAAGTTTCGAAAATTCTGTTTAACTCTAACTTTAACGAAAATTCAAATTTCCACAACAGTAATTGAACACATATGAAAACAAGGAATTTGACAAAGAAAACGAAAAACTGCTCGAGCGAATCGAGCGTCATCCTAAAATCTGATCGAGAAATAGATATTTTTAACCTCGATAGAGCGTGGAACAAAAAAAAACACGAAAAATCCCCTTAAAATAATAATGAATTCCCTACTTACTCGTCTGCCTTCTCTGCCTAGTCAAATTCCCAAAAAATAACAATATTGCTTCAGTAGAAACCGAAGAAAGATAGTCAGTCCGGGAAGAATGAAAACAGAAAACTCACGAAAGAGAAAACGCTGGTGGAGTTTTCTCCCCTATTTTCTTAATACACCATATAATCCAATATCGAAAAAAAAATCTCACTACGTTTTGGCTCAATTTTCGTAATAGTAGAATAAAACCATCGATAAAAGAGGTTGAACAGAAACTAAACCTGTGGCGGACATGCTTGAATAAAACATACCAAAAAGGCCGTTTTCCATAAGAGCGCAGTAAGAGCAGCAGCAGCACCTGTTAAGATAAATTACCCCAATTTGTTGCTAATCGTTGGGGAAATTCTCTCTCTCTCTCTTTACATTGCTCACGAATAAATGCAAGCACGTGGTTGCAGCGGTTTTGCGCGCCGGTATAGATTTTTCGCTCTCATCTCTCTCGAAGCTTTAACAGTAAGCGCGGAGACGCCTGGTTGATCGTTTGATTTTAGAATACCGAGAAAACTATCGAGCAGTGAAACTGGTTCGTGTCTTTGCTGTGGTGAATATGAGAACCTCTAGCAAATTGAATTATAATTCCTCGATCAAGTCGTCGTGCGTTTGATTGCCTAGCAACTGTTTGGCGTGTTTTGATAAATTTCAGATTACGGTAAACCTTTTCTGTGAGTTAGCTAAGAGTGAAACTGTTTTGAAAAACAAAAGAATGTTTTTTTTTTTCCTCATCTATAGTTTATTTGTCACGGCACAAATACAATTCAATGTTTAACGGCGCCAATTATATCTGGTAGCTTACTTTCTAAAGTATCTTAATAACTAAAAGCAAATTTTTTGAAGTAGAATACTTCTCTCAGGAAGTTCGGCTACATAGGGATGTAAAATGAAAATCTAAAACCGAAAAAAGTGAAAAATATGTCCAATTTCAAATGCTAATAAATCGGTTAGTATTCGGTGGATTTCCTTCGTTCTTGCAGCAATAGATTGGAAAATCTTCTAAGATTTTTCCCAAATGCAGATAATTGTAATTTTATTATTCAAACTATTGTACTATTGAAAATAGTCAAGCCTTGTCAAAACGAAAAATTCGGCCTCTGATTGGTCGTTATATGATTGCTTCCCAAGCACGGTCGACAGAATCATAGACCTTGCCATTTGAAATGTGCAATTTGGCCTATATAAGAGCCTGTTTCACTCGAAGCCGCTCATTATAATTCTAGACTGCAACAGGAGCAGTCCTCCCTTAGCAGCAGCAGTGGATACAGCAGCAGTTGCAGTGCAGCGGATAACGGCCACAGCTGTGGTATGGCAACGGATAGCGGAGCGCGTCTCAGCATCGATAGCAGGACCAGGTGATGCAGGGCAGCGGATACCAATGGCAACGGAAGCGTCCACTACTGTGGCAACGAGAATAGCGCAGTTGTTCTCAGCATATATATAAGCAGGGCCAGCTGATGCAGTGTGGCATTTTAGTGAAATGCTGTCTCTGAGCGATAGCAGGCACACTAGCAAATGCATCCAATGAAAAGAACGTTCTGGAAAACTTTTCAGTGTTTATTTCCCCCAAGGAATACTTTATTCGCACTGCCATGATAACGCAAGATGTGAACGGCATCTTATCAGACATTGAATTAAACAACAAATTGTCCTTATTATTTTCTCTTAAATCAATTTACACTTTCAAGAAATTCGGAACAGATATATATTTGGTTTCATCTCCGTGTCTCAGAACGAACTGAATTAACTTTTTCTTCAGTCATGAGCACAACATCCAAAAAGCTTTCATTATCAGCATAAAAATTAATTTTACGCATAATCAAAATTCAAAAATTATCAAGTCCAAATCAGGACAAGCAACTATATTATTGAGAATGGTCAATCCTTGTTGAAGCGTGAAATTTGACTGATCTGATTAGTCGTTAATATGATTGCTTCTCAAGCACGGTCGACAGAATTATAGACCTTGCCATTTTAAATTTGATATTTGTCTGTATAAGAGTAAGGATGGGAATTATCGACTGAAATGGCTATCGATAGTAATCGATGATTTCCTACTACTATCGATAGGTTTTTCATCCCTATATAAGAGCCTGTTTCAGTCGAAGCCGCTCATAATAGTTCTAGACAGCGACAACAGCAGTCTTCCCTTAGCAACAGCAGTAGCAGTGCAGTGAATACCAGACGGATAGCGGCCACAGCTGTGGCGTAGCAATGGATAGCGCACTAGTTGAGCGGATCCCAGCAACGATAGCAGCTGGGCCAGCTGATGCAGGGACAGCGGATACCAATAGCAGCGTATAGCGGCCAAAACATTGGCATGGACCAAAGCAGTTGCAGCGGGTTTAGCATCGATAGCAGCTGAAGCAGTGAGGCACTTCAGTGAAATGCAGTCTAGTAAATGCATTCAATGAAAAGTTGACTCATTTTGACAACACATGAGCCGTCTAGTTTTGAGTGTTAAATCAGCTTTCCACTGTTTATTTTATCACAAGAAATACTTTATTCACACTGTCAGTGATAACGCCAAGATGTGATCGGTATCTTATCCGATATTGAATTGAACAACAAATTAAAAAAATGACTGACACGCAAGCAGCCAGGTTTTCTTTCTTGTAAAAGTATTCTACTTCATCATTGCGGTCGTGGCTTTGCACACAACCCTCCTGTGATTTTTATCCTCGCTGCCGACTACGAGCTGAAACTAAATCTAACTTAAGCTAGAATGTTTTGCATGAAAAGCACTGATTTGTTGTTTGATGGTTTTCCATCGCCATAGGTAAGCAGCATATTGAATATGTTCCGCTGCTGGGCCAAGATATTACGGACTGGCATATTGGGTTGTCTCCCTCGGGGCCTGAGAGTATCGTGCGGGTCTAGTTGCTGTTTCCGGATCCGGGGTCTTAACGTGTTCTTGTCGTTTGGTTGGATGTAGGCGGAAGGGGATAGGACTAAACTGGGGCGTGGATGGATTTCAGGAAAACGTATATAAGGGACATGTAGGATAGGTCACGGCTCGCCAAGACATCACGAACAGGAACAGCCGGCTGCCTACCTTCGGCCTGCAGGGAAGCTATTAATCTAGACCTGGCGTCACGGTATACAGGGCATGACCAAACAACGTGCTCTATGTCGTGATAACCTTCACCACAGGCACAGATACCACTCTCCCCGAGCCCAACACGACGGAGATGCGCGTCAAATCTATAGTGATTGGACATAAGCCGGGACATCACGCAAATGAAATCCCGACCTACATCCAACCCCTTGAACCACGGGTTCGTCGATACCTTGGGGATTATGGAATGTAACCACCTTCCCAGTTCCCCCTTGGTCCAAGAATTTTGCCAACTGATGATCGTATTCTGACGTACAAATGCGAAAAATTCATTAAAGGCAATTGGTCTTTCATAAATATCACCGTTTGTTGCGCCCACCTTAGCCAAAAAGTCCGCTTTCTCATTACCCGGTATCGAGCAGTGAGAAGGGACCCACGCTAAGGTAATCTGAGTAGATTTTTCGGATAAAGCACTCAGATGTTCCCGTATTTTCCCCAGGAAATACGAAGAGTGCTTAACATCTTTCATCGATCGGAGAGCCTCAATGGAACTGAGACTGTCCGTAAAGATGAAATAATGGTCCGTGGGCATTTTTTCGATAATCCCTAGGGTGTACTGAATTGCAGCTAATTCTGCGACGTAAACAGAAGCAGGATTATCGAGTTTATGGGAGACGGTTAAATTGTTATTGAAGATACCGAAGCCAGTGGACCCATCAAAAAGTGATCCGTCAGTGAAGAACATATTGTCGCAGTTGATGTTTCGATATTTATTGGAAAAAATTTTGGGGATCTGCTGCACGCGTAAATGATCCGGGATTCCACGAGTTTCTTCTATCATGGATGTATCGAAAAACACAGTAGAATCAGAAGTATTTGATAAGTCGACACGATTTGGAATATTCGAAGAAGGGTTAATATTTTGGGACATGTGATGGAAATACAATGTCATAAAACGGGTTTGAGAATTAATTTCGATTAACCTTTCAAAATTTTCAATCACGGGACGGTTCAAGACCTCACATTTGATAAGAATACGAGAAGACAGGCTCCAAAAGCGGTTTTTTTAATGGTAGTACTCCAGCTAAGACCTCCAAACTCATCGTATGGGTCGACTGCATGCAACCCAAGGCGATACGCAAACAACGATATTGTATTCGCTCCAGTTTGATCAGATGTGTGTTTGCTGCGGAGCGGAAGCAGAAACACCCGTATTCAATAACAGACAATATCGTTGTTTGGTAAAGCCTTATAAGGTCTCCTGGATGGGCTCCCCACCATTGTCCGGTTATTGTACGAAGAAAATTAACTCTTTGTTGACATTTTTTCATCAGATACCTCACGTGACAACCCCAGGTGCCTTTAGAGTCGAACCAGATTCCAAGATATTTGTGTACCAAAACCTGAGAAATCGTTTTACCCATTAATTATGTTTGAAGCTGAGCAGGTTCATGCTTCCTAGAAAAAACTACTATCTCAGTCTTCTCCGGAGAGAATTCGATACCTAGCTGTAAAGCCCAAGCAGACAAATTGTCCAAGGTATCTTGCAATGGTCCTTGCAAATCGGCAGCTTTGGCTCCTGTAACAGAGATTACACTGTCGTCTGCAAGTTGTCTTTATTTTTTTATTCTCGCTCATTTTCCGTCGGTCTATTTCCGCCACTGTTGTGGCCAATTACCGACGCCCAGGGAGGCGACTCCACACCCAGGTCCCTAACTCACGACCCGTTTATTAACAGACCGGCGCCAACGGCATTACTTCCTCATGCGCTGGAAGGCGTGATCCCAGAAATTTTTCGCCTCAGAAAATCTCCCGGTGTCGGCTAGGATTGAATCTAGACCAGTTGGGTTGGTTGTGAGTGGATCACGCCACCCCACAACCATCGACACCTATGTCGGCGGTGGGATTCGAACCCAGGCGTCGAGCGTGGTTGGCGGAGACGTTACCAACCACACTAGGCCCCCGCTCAGCAAGTTGTCTTATCGTGCATGAATTCGCCAGACATTCGTCGATGTCATTTACATAAAAATTGTAAAGAAGGGGGCTTAAACATGAGCCCTGGGGAAGACCCATGTAGCTAATTCGAAAAGTTGCCAAATCGCCGTGCGTAAAATGCATGTGCTTTTCGGACAACAAATTGTGCAAAAAGTAGGAGGGTGGTATTCAAGACACGACCGCATGACGTTGACTACCGTATTTTCTTATATTCCATCAAAACAAATAGTAGAGGGAATTGCAACTCCAGTATTTGTTGCAATTTTATCTAACAGTGCATTTCTGAATGCTGAATACTAGAAGAATGGATCTCTCTTATTTAATCGCTGTCATTTCATACATACCGCATGACGTAGGACTCTATATTTTTCATCTAACAGTGCTTTCTTATTTGCTGACATTAGAGCGCTTTGAACAATAATTAATAAATAAAACAGAAAATTTAATTTGCCGCTTCTGTAACAAAATTTAGAGGCACCAAAAGGTGCCAGTTGCCGATTATAGTTTCCTGGTTAGTCCGTCCAGAATTCAAGCCATTTAAGTGTTTTGCAGTAGCCATTTACTACTAAAGCCACCAGCATTACGGGTGAAACCGGCACGAGATGACCGGTACTATATTGTATTTCCTCCTTTGAGCTGCTATCACCTAGCGTCCGCATGTCACTGGTGCGGTTTTGGAATCAGAATGATGGGGCGCCGGCCGCTGTCGTAAAATTAACACCAACAAAAAGATGCATATTTGCAAGGTTTTTTCCGCTAGCAGCAGCATTTTGTAATAAAACAGAAAATTCAATTAGCCGCTTCTGTAACAAAATTTCGAGGCACCAAAAGGGGCCAGGTGCCGAATATATCCATGTTTTTGGTCAGTCCGTCCAGAATTCTTTCAAGATAGCGTCCGTATGTAGCCGGTACGGTTTAGTAATGAAACTGATGGGGTGAAATGTTCGAACGGTACGTTTTATACCAAGGCTTCGTCAGATAAATTAAAAGAGGGATGGGCTACGCAAATTATGGAATGGAAGAGACAAATGTTTCTTGAAAGCTGCGCCGGCCGCTGTCATAATATTAACACCAACACAAACATGCATTTTTGCAAGGTTTTTTCCGCTAGCAGCATCATTTGGTAAAACAGAAAATTCAATTTGCCGCTTCTGTAACAAAATTTAGAGGCACCAAAAGGTGCCAGTTGCCGATTATAGTTTCCTGGTTAGTCCGTCCAGAATTCCAGCCATTTAAGTGTTTTGCAGTAGCCATTTACTACTAAAGCCACCAGCATTACGGGTGAAACCGGCACGAGATGACCGGTACTTTTTTGTATTTCCTTCTTTCAGCTGCTATCACCTAGCGTCCGCATGTCACTGGTGCGGTTTTGGAATCAGAATGATGGGGCGCCGGCCGCTGTCGTAAAATTAACACCAACAAAAAGATGCATATTTGCAAGGTTTTTTCCGCTAGCAGCAGCATAAACATCGGAAACAGAAAGTGACAACAACAATAACAACAAAGTCAGATCGATTGTATCCGTTAGTGTCGACTGTGCTTGGGAAGAGAGGTAGTGATTGGCTGCGCGGTATGATTTAGACAATCGATATTAATTACCAATTTTTCAATAGTGTATCTCAAACAATAGTTTGTTTTTGTTACATAAATTTAACCGTAAAAGAATTTCTGATCGATTGATGCCAAAACCTCGAAAACCTGATTATAGATGACTGCAAAATAAGCGCTCAAAACCTGACCACTTTTCTCTGGTTTTCCCTGGTTGAATTACTAGATTTTTAAATTCAGGGGCCTAACTTCGATATAGACGTTAGTCAACGTCAAAAATTGTTTAAAATTGGAGAAAATCCTTGTCGGGGAAGTTTACCCGAAAGAATGTCAATAGAAACGGAATCAAAAGCCCCCTTAATGTCCAAGAACGCAGACGCCATTTGTTCTTTGCGAGCATACGCCAGCTGAATATCTGTTGAAAGCAGCGCAAGACAATCATTCGTCCCTTTGGCACGGCGGAAGCCAAATTGAGTATCTGATAGTAGACCATTTGATTCGACCCAATGGTCTAAACGACGGAGTATCATTTTTTCCATCAATTTCCGGATACAGGATAGCATTGCAATCGGCCTATAAGAGTTGTGATCATAGGCTGGTTTTCCTGGTTTTTGGATGGCGATCACCTTCACTTGCCTCCAATCCTGCGGTACAATGTTTTGCTCCAGGAACTTATTGAACAAGTTCAACAAGCGCCTCTTGGCATTGCCGGGTAGATTCTTCAACAAGTTGAATTTGATTCTATCTAACCTAGGCGCGTTATTGTTACAGGACAGGAGGGCAACCGAAAATTCTGCCATCGTAAAAGGTGATTCTATCGCGTCGTGGCCCGGAGACACATCGCGAACAATATTTTGCTCAGGAACAGAGTCCGGACATACTTTCCTGGCAAAATCAAGTATCCACCTACTTGAAGACTCCTCGCTTTCGTTGACCGTTACGCGACTCCGTATTCTTCGGGCTGTGTTACAAAGAGTGCTCATCGATGTCTCCCTCGACGTCTCGTTCACGAACCGACGCCAATATCCGCGTTTCTTTGCTTTGGCCAAGCTTTTAAGCTTGGTATCAAGCTCCGAATACCGTATATAGTCGCCAGGTATACCTCCCTTCTGGTAGGCCAAAAACGCGTCGGGTCTTTGCGTGTAGACATCGGAGCACTCTTGGTCCCACCACGGAGTGGGAGGCCGTTCTTTGATCGTTACGCCGGGATATTTCTTCGTTTGGGCTTGCAACGCGGCGTCGAGGATTAAGCCCGCGAGGAAGTTGTATTCTTCAAGTGGTGGATGATGTTGAATCGACTCGACCGCTTTTGAAATCATTTCTTCGTATAACTTCCAATCGACATTCCGTGTGAGGTCATACGAAATGTCAATTGGTCGCATGCGAGTTGACCCGTTATTAATTGAAATAAGAATAGGCAAATGGTCGCTACCGTGAGGATCGAGGATTACCTTCCATGTGCAATCCAACCGTAGCGACGTCGAACATAAGGATAGATCTAAAGCGCTTGGGCGCGCTGGAGGTTTCGGGATACGTGTCATTTCGCCGTTGTTTGAAATAGTCATGTCGAAGTCATCGCAAAGGTTATAGATTAAAGAGGAGCGGTTATCATTGTAAGGGGAACCCCAAGCCACGCCATGAGAGTTGAAGTCTCCCAAAATCAAACGTGGTGAGGGAAGAAGTTCTATTAAATCAAAGAGCAGCCGTTGCCCAACCTGTGCTTTGGGAGGAATATATATTGAGGCAATACAAAGCTCTTTACCTTGTATTGTCATTTGACATGCGACAACTTCGATGCCTGGAATCGAGGGGAGGTTTTTTTTTTTTTTTTTATTCTCGTTTATTTTCCGTCGGTCTAGTTCCGCCACTGTTGTGGCCAATCACCGACGCCCAGGGAGGCGACTCCACACCCAGGATCCTAACTCACGACCCGTTTATTAACGGACCGGCGCCAACGGCTTTACTTCCTCATGCGATGGAAGGCGTGATCCCAGAGATTTTTCGCCTCAGAAAATCTCCCGGTGTCGGCTAGGATTGAATCTAGACCAGTTGGGTTGGTTGTGAGTGGATCACGCCACCTCACAACCATCGACACCTATGTCGGCGGTGGGATTCGAACCCAGGCGTCGAGCGTGGTTGACGGAGACGTTACCAACCACACTAGGCCCCCGCTCATCGAGGGGAGGTTAATACGATAGAAAGAATAGCACTTTTTAATCCCTAAAAGTACTCCTCCATACGGCGTGTCTCGATCAAAGCAAGTAATATTAAAATCATGGAAGTTGAGATCAATATTTGAAGTAAGCCAAGTTTCACAAAGGGGAAATGCATCGCATTTGTTTTTATTTATCAAAACTTTAAATGAATCCATTTTTGGTAAAATACTTCTACAATTCCACTGTAAGACAGAGATAGAATCCTTCATATACGCAGTTGAATTAGGCATCGAAGGATACAATCGCTGCAAGGAGGGGCCATTGGGCAGTCAACTGCTTCAAAAATGTTCTAACTGTTGGGAGAAATGCTGTGAGAAAAATTTCAATTGGATCGGGTATATTGAAAGTTTCAAAAATCCAGTCCACAATGTCAGAAAAATTGACCAGTCCAGCATTTGATTTATCAACTGGATGTGCAAAAGGAACAACTGGGGTTTTAGATGTTCCAGGAAGTGCTGGGAACTCCTTCTGAGACTTTAAATTTGCAAGCCCAGGAGGAGTTTGCTTCGGCTTTTCCGCAGCACTTTTAGATTTGTTCGTATTATTCATTCCATCTTGAGAAACCTTAGGGCCTTTCCTGGGAAGCTTAGGAGAGGAAATATTTTTCCTCTTTCTAGATTCTCCAGGATTGGCGTAGGACGTTTCTGCTGGTGGATCGTCAGAGTCCGTTTCATCCGAAGACAGCAGATCAAAGGGGTTCGATGTTATGGTAGAAGTGGTCACGGTCTTCTTAAGAATTTCAGCGTAAGAACGCTTTGAGCGCTCCTTAAGAGACCGTTTAATTTTATCTCTGCGTTGTATGTACACCGGGCATGTGGAAAGCTCATGCAGATTTTCCCCGCAGCGAATACACTTTTCAGCGTTTACGCTGCAAGAATCTTCCGCATGAGTCTCTCACACTTGCCACACCGTGCCTTATTGCAGCAGTAGGCTGTATGACCTAACTGCTTGCAATTGGTGCAACTCATAACACGGGGCACATACAAACGCACAGGCAGACGAACCCGGTTAATCGAGACGTGGCTAGGGAGAGCAGATCCGGCAAACGTAACGCGAAACGAGTCTGACGGAGTGTATACTTTTTTACCGCCGACGAGAGACATAGACCGTAATTGCTTACAGTCCAATATCTTCGCCTCAGTATTGGAATTCTTGAAGCAACCGGTTGCACTCAGGATACACTCGACAGACAGACTCGAATCGGTTATCACACCGTCGATCTCCACGTCTCGTGCGGGTACATACACGCGATACTCGCGTGTGAAGAGCTCGGAGCAAGCTATATCGTTGGCCTGATCCAAATCATTCACCACAACACGGAGCTTGTTTGGTCTGACTTTTGATATTTCAGTCACGGTCTTGTGACGTGACGTCAGATCCTTCGCGATTTGCAACGTGTTAAGCGATTTACCTCCTAGTTTGGGCCTCATGTAAAGGACCAGTGGACCCGTTAATCCGTCTGGGTAAAGCCTGGGACGAGGATTGATTAAAGCAGGGACAGACGGAGACTGAACAGGAAGGACAGGGTCGGGTGGGTTCGGAGACGGGGGATCGGGGGCTAAGGGATCCACATCCATTGCGCTCAAACTAGCGCAACAGTACAGTGGCAAAGAAACACGTACCTCTTCTTCTTTGTTGTCTTCAATAGAACAATCACCGAGTCTTTCGGTGCTGGAACGGGCAGCTGCGCAGCGACACCACTAAAGCACAATAGCTGGATGACCTTCACTGCGGATTATCAACTTATCTTTACACCGCACTTCGCACTCTTTGAAACGCGACCGGGTAAGCAATGCCTTTTTCGATTTTTTCTACACAATATCGGTTTTATAGCGAGACAACCACTTAATGCGTCCGTTATTGCCGAGCGTTCGGGACGGAATGTGAAAGACTGCTTTATGAATTTGTTTAAATTTTATTAAAATCCCAGGGAACGGTCCCGGACGGTCAATTCTTTGTATTCAAAGGATATCGAACAGATGAAAGCACGTAAGTTCAACGGAGCGCGGAGAGGATTGTGATATGACCTGGACAAATGCTTCATTTTTAGTAACATTCTAATTTAGCTGTAATTCTCACTAGAAGATATATAATCTTAGCAATTGCCTATTGTTTATTCGCGGCTAATAAAACCTTCAGCACAGACATTCCCTTCCACACTGTCGTTCCTGAAGTACACTAGTCGAGAGAAAATTACAAAAAAAAAGTTTGCTGGAACTGTAACAATAGATAACACACACACGCGCGCGCGCTCACCGTTCTTATAATATACAAAATTTACCCTAAACTTCAATTCTCCTTAACAGTACAACCTCGCTCTGTCTCCCTTTCACCTTTCGAGTCGAGCAAGAAGCTGTGTTACGTATTTGGTTACGCTTGCGTTCTAATTATATGTAAAAAAATATACCTACCAAACTACGCTCGAACAATAGAGTAACAACTAATTCCTGCAACTGCTGCTACCTTGCGCGGCGATGCACCTTTTGTTTTTTTTGGTTTAAATTGTTTAGGTACTTTGAGCCTAAGATGGGAAGGGGGACAAATTCATTTAGCTATCACAACAAGCTTTCATCGCTTGATCGTCCTCTTTGACGCGCGTATTGGTTCCGAATTCATTTTGTGTGTGTGTGTTTATGAGTGTACGTGTGCATTACAACACTATTTGAGCATGTTTTTTCTTTCTAAACTTTGGCTTGGGGGCACTGAAGAGAATGCTATTCACCGTTCTTGCAGTGGAATGTCAGCCGGAGCAGCAGGTGGAGGAGCGTTTCCCATTGTTCGGCCCAAATGTCGCTGCAGTGGGGGAATGGAGAACAGAATGAAACCGCTGAGGGCGATCGTCACCCCGGCTAGGATGAAACCTGGATTGTAGGACAGCGTGATGTCGTAGAGCCATCCTGAAAAAAAGTCAAGGGTTGAAATGTGGTCCGAAGAGTGAGAATTCCTCCAGTGCGTACTTACCAGCAAGGGGTGGACCAAGGAAGGAAGCAATACCCTGGAACATGAGCAGCAAACCGAACGCATTTGTTAGCTTGTCCAGCCCCAGCAGATCGACCAGAATGACCGAAGTGAGACCCACGTAGGCACCGATTGTGAAACCGTAGATGGCCGAATAGGTCGCGAGGCTGTAGAAGTCAAGGCACAGCACGGAGAAGGCAGTTGCTGTAAAATGGTGGAAACAGTTAAAAAAAAATGATTCAGTTAATGTTCAGGATTACTCACCAAGACCGCAAATGGTTAGGGACATGTTGTACACCAGCAGTCGATTAACCCAGGGTTTATCGGATAGATACCCAAGTATGATACGTCCAACGGTGTTGGCGATTCCGATAATTCCCAACAGGTAACTCGCCTGTTTGGTGTCAATATTCAGTGAGTTGGCCTGAGCCGCTAGGTAAACGTACGGAACGTTAAAGCCAACGCTCGTAAGGAAGTTCGACACGGTGAATATAATGAAAATAGGATCCTTCAGGATGGAGAAGTTCATCATTTCCTGCAGCGTATCGGCGGTTTCCCGCGAACAGGGAATACATCCACAGCAGACGACGGATTCGTCTTCCTTAGCTCGATTGCCACCGGCGACTGAACCGTAAGTACCTCTAGGTAAGCTAGCTAGTGAAGCATGGCGCGAAGATGCGGCAAGATTGTGTACGGATCCAGTATAGAGGGCATCTTTTCGGTACATGGTACCACTTTCGGCTCGTTTCAACGCCACCTGGTCGTACGTCGCTGGTTGCGAGACCAAAGGTTGACTCAGTACTCCTTCGTCTTGGCTTAGTTTGCGGTTTAGGCTGTTGCCACTCTTCGAGTGACCATTCTGGATGAGGGTAAACGAAAGGTTTGAGGTTAAATTTACATATTAAGGGCGGGCGGACAACAATGCAATAATGATACCTGCTCAGGAGAAGAGGGGATGTGGATGATTCGCGGCTGGCGCGCTGCATCGGATGAAAGTTTAGGAGCAAATGTGATGAATACTGGCAGTTGTTGCTACTTACGGTGTTGGACGCAATTTTCGGCGAACTTCCGAAGCTCTGCGAGCGGACCATGGACTGTTCCTCCTCTTCGATGGTGTTGTTTAGTTTGGTAATAGATTCTAAAATCGATATGAGTTAAAATCCTGCTTATTGTGAAAAAATGCTTCATACCTGCTTTGGAATGTTGCAGTTCAGCCTTGTTGCCCGCTTCAACAGGTTGCTCGGTCGCTTTCAGTGGTCGGAACATGGCTCCGAAAATCGTAGTCCCTAGAACAATAACCGCCATCACCAGCAGAGCATTCTGCCAGCCCAGATTCGCCACCAGCATTTCGGTGACCGGTGCGAAGATAAACGTTCCGAGCCCGGAGCCACAAACCGCAATTCCTGTGGCCAGCGATCTCAGTCTTTCGAAGTACATCGTCACACTGACGATGGCCGGCAGGTAGATCAGACCGAGGCCCAGCCCGGTTCCGAGGCCGATCGTGATGAACAGTGTGAAGACGGATTTGGCGTAGACGCTAACGGCCAGACAGGCCGAAGCCAGCACCGAACCGGCAATCGTTACCGCCCGGCAGCCGTAACGGTTGACGAGGGCGGATGAAACCGGACCTGGAACGGGAACGAACTAATCAGACTCTCTAATGCGGATGGTTTTTCTATCTAACAAAAGAAAAATTCAAGCACTTGCTTGAGAAAAAGAGTGCAGAACAAGAGCACTTTTGCTCAGGTCTTTTCTGTGCTAAAATAAAAGTTTTATATTGTGTCAGTTTCACTGTAAACAATGCATTCCTCTCGTCACGGGTGGCCTTGATTTTTACTGGCAGCCTTTGGCTGCCAAGCTCCTGTCGATAACACCCGTAGCAGTAACAGTGGGGTAGGTAGGCGCACAGGTAGATAACAAAGTGTGCCTTGGCCTAGGTCGGAGCTGTTGCTGCTCTTGCTTGCTTTTTGTCTTGTATTATTTGTACACTTACCGGAGCACAGGGTGACGCCAACTAGAATCGAAGCAATCCATGCCGTGTATCCTTTGCCCTCCTTGAAGTAGTCCAGGAACTCGACGTAGAAAATGCCGAAGGAATAGGTCATACCGTCCGCTGTTGGTGTGAGGGAAGGTGGAAAGCGGAAGAAATAGAAAAATAGCGATTATTAATTATTGTTACCTTGCTGTTGGCGATGTTAGTCTCGTGTTTACTTTTGTAAGCGTTGAACAATTTGAGAGCCAAAAATAGTTTCTCAACCTTTTATCCATATTCAATCATTTTCGATTTGAATGAAACTTTGCAGACTGAGGTATTATATATACGCTTCCATTGGCAGCATTCAATAATTCGTCAATTGGGGAGTTGATCATTTTCTTTTTTTTTTGTTTTTTTTTTTTGCATCTAGAAGCATTTCCAGCAATTTTAAAATATGTCAATTTTTGTAAGATTTGGCCTGTCAGAGTATTCAAAGCTGTTACGAAGCTGAAGTACTCGGATCCGGTGAAGTATAAAACATCAGTGTTGAAAATAAAACACTGACATGGGCACCGGTGTTTCGAGAGTCGCCCTGCGTGCCGTCGATTCAACACTTACACTTAGTCGTAACGTTTACATTACAAAAAATGAACATTTTTCGGATGGTCATAAAAAACGTTTCTCTCAAATATCATGATAAAAAAGTGATATGGCTGATAAGATCCCGGCTCACACCAGTGTCTATGATGGGGAGTGCTACCATACGACTCCAAATCCTTTTACATTCTCGTTCTTGTCTGTCTGAATGTATATACGGATGCATTCTATCGCAGTTGGGTCTCTATTGCAATCCACTTGCGTTTCGGAGTTGTACGACCCATAGAGTAGTAAAGGGCAAAAGTACGCACCTTTTTGTTATTGCAACAAAACTATTTCAAAAAACTATCATGAAATTTGGTTTTGTTTCCAAATGGTACATGATCCTTTTGTCTTTAAAACGTAGTGCAAGAGTTTTTCGAATGTTGTTCGCAGCATGAGAATTTTACATTTTGAAAAATTCTGGGCAAAAGTACGCAGTTTAGGGGGCAAAAGTTAGCACTGTATAAACAATGTATTTTTCATTATCCTTAGGGTAGAAGCACCGGCTTTGACCATAGCACCAATTTTGGCCATGATAGAATAAAATTGATAAATGTGAAAAAGTATCTTAAATTACTCCTATTTCGAAATCTCCAATTGAAACTGCTGGTATTTTTCGACAAAATTATTACAAACTATCTACTATATAAAAATGGAATTCCGTAACGCTTGATCTTATTGATATTATTCCCTCCGTCTCTGAGGTGTACAGTAATTATTATCATTTCGAATCGTTCTAAATCACAAATATAAGCGGTGACATGTAGGTTTTTTACATGAAAATGTTTGCTAATGTTCAGGAAAGAGATTTGAGAAAAAATAATAGGTGTCTGATAACTAAAATTTGAGATATTATTCACAAAACTACGTAAAACATGAAAAATTATGACTTTCTCTGTTGAATTTGCCTCTAAATCAAAATTAAAGCGATGACATATGATTCTATTTTAATTAAAATGTTTGTCATGTTCATTAAAGACATTTGAGGAATAGCTATCAGAATCTGATTACTAAAACTTAAGATATTCTTCCACAAAACTACGTAAAACATGCAAAACTATGACTTTTTGTGCTAAATTTGCCTTTAAATCAAAATTCAAAGCGATTACTTATGATTCTTTTTATATTAAAATGTTTGTTAATGTTCAGGAAAGACATTTAAGGAAAAATATTTAGTATCCGATCACTAAACCTTGAGATATTATTCACAAAACTGCGTGAAACATGCAAAATTATGACTTTTTATACTTAATTCGTCTCCAATTCAAAATTCAAAGCGATGACATGTGATTCTTTTTTCACTAAAGTGTTCGTTGATGTATAAGAAAGACATTTGAGGAAAAATAACTGGTATCTGATTACTAAAACTCGAAATATTATTCATAAAACTGAATCATGCAAAATTATGACTTTTTAAGCTGAATTTGCCTCTAAATCAAAACCCGAAGCTGTGATCTGTGATTTTTTCTATAAAAAAATATTCGTTAATGTTAAAGAAAGATATTTGAGGGAAAATTAATAGGTATCTGATTATTTAAAATTTAAATATTTTTCACAAAACTACATGAAAAATGCAAAACCATGATATTTTAGGCTCAATTTGTCTCACAGCTATGATAGGATTTTTTAATTAAAATGTTTGTGTATATTCTGGAATGACTTTTGAGTAAAAATAACACTATGTAAAAAATGCAAAATCATGAATATTGGGCTCAATTTGCCTCTAAATCAAAATTCAAACCTTTGATATGTATTTTTTTTTTCTTTGAAATATTTGTTAATGTTCAGGAACAACATTTGGGAAATAATAATAGGTATCTTATTGCTAAAAGTTGAGATGTCACTTTCAAAACTACGTATGTTTGAAGTATGTTTGAAGATAATTTTGTGCTTACAGAACAACACATTAAAATACTCTTTTTGAATATTTGAATGTATATCATGCATATTGCATGCATGACTTTTTGAGCATAAGCTCAATTCGCCTCTAAATAAAAATTCTAAGCGATGACATGTGATTTTTTTTAAGAAAAATGTTGGTTGCTCCTTCAACATCTGCAAATATATTCTTGCCGAAGAATCCATGTTTTGATTATGTGCGAGTTGAGCAAAAAAAAAGTTACATTTCCGTTGTAT
Source organism: Wyeomyia smithii (assembly GCF_029784165.1). Lineage (NCBI taxonomy): Eukaryota > Metazoa > Arthropoda > Insecta > Diptera > Culicidae > Wyeomyia > Wyeomyia smithii. The sequence goes on from NC_073694.1 coordinate 633,779, forward strand.
TCGTAGTTTTGTGAATGGTAAACACATGACGGGATTCGATTTACCTTTTTACTTTTACCTAAACTAGATCTTGGGACATTTGGCTGGAGGAAAGGCCGCATTCCATTGGTTTATACATCGATGAGGAGGCGACTTATGCAATATTTTTTTTCATTTCTACGTAGTTTTGTGGATTAAAGCATTAACTTCTTCTAAGACGTGTTTCTTTGGACACAAACAAACATTTTCGTTATAAAAATTCACATGTCATCTTTTTAGAAATCATTATAGAGGAGAACTAAGCAAGAATGGTCATGCTCAATTCTTATTACTTCGATTTCTTTCTCTCAAAAGTTACATAAAAAGAGGTTTTACTGTAAACGATTATCGAATATCCGGACATCACTCGAATTTGGTATATTCGGAACTGGGATGACCCCACACAACATTTTACAAAATGGCGACTTCTAATTTCAGAAAAATATCCTGAAGTGGTATTTGGCCAACCATATCAATACTTCCGAAAGTGGAACATCATACGATATTTTGATATCCGAAAAGGCGACTTCCAGTTTCTGTAAAACAGCCCAAAATCACAAAATGCAATCCAATATGAGTATTTCCGTTCTGTGCGTTCTCAGAATATTAAAGTACTTAAAGTGATGATGGGCGTATAAGATGTGAAATATTTTTGAAGTGAGTTGTGCTAATATTGCAATGAATTATAAAAAATGATTCCTAATTTTGAAACCTTTGATCCCGAGCATCGCCGGGAACGTTCAACTAGTAGCAAATAAATACGCATATTTTACTTTTCTGCTGATAAACATATTTAAATGGTAAAGTCACATTATAAAATAAATTCGTGTGACAACTTTTTCACGAATTGGCCAAAATAGGAGCCCAAGAGGCCAATTCAGAAATGCTATGACCAAAATGAGAGCCTAGAGAAGAATTTTGGTTGGAAAATATGTAAACGAAATAACATTATTTAATTATTTAAACTCAATGTTTCGAAAGAAAAAGGACAAATATCTCTGTATTTTCGATGTTTGTGCAACGTAAGAACCGACGATCGCATTACGCGACGCGACGCGAGACCAGACAAACAACACATACAACATATGTATGTATGTTGTAAAAACAATAAGGCGTCATACACAAATTACGTCACGCTAAAAATCTAGATTTCAGACCCCCTCCCCCTATGTAACGATAGGTAACGTCAGATATAACTCCTCCCCCTAAAATTACGTAACGCTGAACATCCTGACCCCCATCCGAAATTTTCAATTTCAAGCAAACATCACAGTTACGTAACTGTCTCTACTACCCACCCCTCCCCCTACGTAACAATAAGTAACGCAGACGCAACTCCCCTTCCCCCCTTCATGCGTTACGTAATTTGTGTACGACGCCTAAGTGTTGTTTGTCTGGTCTCGCGTCGCGTCGCGTAATGTGACAAATACCTCTCATACAAAACATACTGTGGCCAAAACCGGTGCTTCTACCCTAACGAAGTTAATCATACCTTCGCAAATTTTGCACCGATTCTTTTTAGTTGCGTTCAAGCGGTTTCCCAAAACAGTCTTCTTATTCCTGGAAATCCGGTTTTCTGGGGATATGTTCCGAAACTGAGGAATTTTATGAATATTCGAACAGAATTTTACAATTATTTGAACTTCAGTTAGCACTCAACTTCCGAGCCGAACGGATGCGAGCATCAATATCGTTTACGGAATCCTATTGCCGACTATTTATTAATATTTTCAAAATCATTTCGTTTTGTGAGGGAGTGATTTGACGCTAGTTTAGTCTCTCCGCCGTCGCGTGACGATGTCCGCGAAAAAACGCCGCGAAAACACATTTCGCATCGACTATTCAAATGTGCCGAAAAAGCCGTCGTCCGAAGAAGTCCACCGGTTCGTAGGTGAGACACTAGCAATGAAGCGTGAAGAGGTAGTGCGGATCCAATACAGTCGTAACACTGGGATAGCTTTCGTTAAAGCCGCTAGTTTGGAGATAGCGCAGAGAGTTGTAGATGTAAACGACAACAAACACGAGTTGATCGTCGACGAAACTACGTACAAACTACGTCTGAGTATGGAAGATGGAGCAGTTGTAGTGAGACTATTTAACCTTTCCGAAGACGTTACAAATGAGAAAATTGAGGAATTTCTCAGTGAATACGGAGAGATACGCTCGATTCATGAGGAACTATCCGACGAAAATCATTATTTCGCAGGTCTCCCGACCGGTGTTCGTATGGTGCGGATGACCATACAAAAAGGCATCGCATTGTACGTAACCATCGACGGTGAAACGACACTGTTGTCCTACAATGGTCAGCAGCAAACCTGCCGCTACTGCACTGAATAAATGCACAACGGTATCTCGTGTGTACAAAATAAGAAACTCCTAGTACAAAAATTAGAGACCAATAGATCGTGGTATGCTGACGTCATTAAAAGACCCAACCCCCGTGGCTCAAACCCTCGCAATCTGAAGATGCCACCATCGAAGCCTCGGCGTCTGCAGCCTGGAAATAAACAGACACAATCACAATCTCAGGAAACTATCTCAACAAACACAGTGTCGGGCACAAATGACGAACATGCTGTTGTGTTGGACCCTGTAGTTCCCAAATCCGGTGACCTTGTCACTCCAGGGGACGTACAGAAGGAGGGCGATAGAGAATGGACCACAGTAACGGGACAGCGGAAACTGAGGTCGCACTCAAAAGGTGACGGCCACGAGACCGATTCCTCAACATCTAGCAAGCACTCGCGCAATGGCAGCAAAAAAAAGCGCCATGACGACATCCGTCCACACGATAGACCATCAAAACACTAATCTATCATCTTCACCAGTTATAATTTGGCAACAATAAACGTGAACACTATCACGAACACAACTAAACTAGACGCACTTAGAACGTTTATACGAATAATGGATCTTGATATTGTTTTTCTACAGGAGATAGAGAATGACGGCCTTGTGTTGCCTGGCTTCAACGTCATAGCCAACGTTGATCAAGCCAGAAGAGGAACCGCCATAGCACTGAGAGACCATATACAGTTTTCACATGTGGAGCGAAGTCTGGATGGTCGTCTTGTCGCTGTACGGGTGCAGGACACCACACTCTGCTGTATATACGCTCCTTCTGGTACGGCATTTCGTACTCAGAGAGAGCAATTTTTCAATAGTTCGATAGCCTATTATCTTCGTCACCGAACCGAACACGTAATTCTCGCCGGAGATTTCAACTGCGTGTTGCGACCTTGCGATGCAACTGGATACAATATGAGCCCGTCTCTCCAAACTTGGATTAAACTTCGGCCAAGGGACTCTGGCCATACATACATCACTGCACACTCCACATCGAGAATTGACCGAGTATATGTAAGTAATGGGCTAGATGAACAACTTCGAGCAGTGAACACCCACGTATGTTCATTTTCCGATCACATGGCAGTAACGGTGCGAATATGTTTACCTGATCTCGGCCAACCCCAAGGACGCGGGTTTTGGTCCCTCCACCCCCATCTCCTCACAGAAGAAAACCTGGCAGAACTACAGACACGTTGGCAATATTGGACTCGACAAAGAAGATCATATAGATGCTGGATGGACTGGTGGCTTGCAGTCGGTAAACCAAAAATTGCTAGTTTCTTTCGCTGGAAATCATAACAAGCCTACGATGAATTTCACTATGCACAACAATCCCTGTACGGGCAGTTAAGACGAGCGTACGATGCATACTACCAAAATCCTGCTATACTACCTACGATCAACCGATTGAAAGGAAAGATGCTTGCTCTGCAGAGACGGTCCACGCAAGCTTTCGTTAGAATCTACGAGCAAATCGTTGCGGGAGAACCTTTGTCGGTGTTCCAGCTTGGCGAAAGAAAACGGAAAAGAACAACTATAACACGACTGGACGGCGATAATGGTGAGTTCTACAACAACTCGCAAGCGGTTCAAGAGCATGCACATCGATACTTCTCTGAGCTATATTCAGAACAACACGGAGAAAATGCACAACCAGGAGAGTTCCAGTGTGACCAGATCATCCCAGATGGCGATCCATCGAATGAAGCATGTATGAGAGCGATTACAACGGCTGATATATGGGCGGCGGTTAAATCAAGTGCATCCGAAAAATCTCCAGGACCGGATGGAATTCCGAAAGAATTTTATCTCCGAACATTCAACATCATTCACCGAGAGCTCAATCTCATATTGAACGAGGCATTGGAATCTAATTTTCCAACAGAGTTTGTGGCTGGTGTCATCGTTTTAGTGGAGAAGAAGGGGACTGGTAGCACTATTGGTGCATACCGATCCATTTCGCTCCTCAACTATGACTACAAGTTGCTCTCCCGCATATTAAAGACGCGTTTGGAACACATCATGACATCACACCATATACTCTCTAACGCCCAAAAGTGTTCCAACGCACACAGAAACATCTTCCAGGCCACGCTTGCATTAAAGGATCGGATATCTCAACTAAAGACACGTAAACAGGCTGGGAAAGTCGTGTCTTTCGACCTAGACCATGCCTTCGACATTCCTCTTTGCGAATATGCGCTCTCTTGGTATCAACACGCAACTAGTGAACTTGCTTCAACGAGTCGCTGCTCTATCTTCCTCCCGCTTGCTGATAAACGGGCACCTTACACAGTCGATCCCTATACAGCGCTCGGTGCGGCAAGGGGATCCCATATCAATGCATTTATTTGTGTTGTACCTACATCCCCTAGTAGAGGCCCTCGAACGTGCGTGTGGTACAGACCTGATCGGGGCATATGCTGATGATATCAGCGTAATCACCACATCGGCACGCAAGCTGGAAACAATGCGTAACCTTTTTCATAGGTTCGGACGTGTTTCTGGAGCAATTCTTAATTTGCGCAAGACTACATCCATTGATGTAGGATCCTCAATGGAAATCCGATTCATGTAGATTGGATACAAACAGAAAACGAGATTAGAATCCTTGGTGTGATCTACGCCAATTCAATTCGGCTCATGGTAACTCTCAATTGGGACGAATTGATTCGCAAATTCGCGCAACAGGTTTGGCTGCATTCGCTGCGGACTCTTACTCTTCATCAAAAGGTGATTCTTCTCAACACTTTTATTACGGCCAAAATTTGGTACCTGTCATCCATTCTGCCGCTATACTGCGTCCACACTGCTAAAATCACAGCAACTATGGGGACGTTTTTGTGGAGGAGACATCCAGCACGTGTGCCAATACAACAACTGGCCAGGCCACGCGACCGAGGAGGACTGAAGCTACACTTGCCAGCGCTGAAAGCAAAGGCGCTACTGATCAACCGTCATCTCAAGGAGATCGAGTCCATGCCCCATTATAACTCTTTCCTCTCCCACGCAAATCCTAATCCTTGCCCAACTGATCTTCCCTGCCTAAAATTGATCCTGCAAACACACTACCGTTTGCCTCACCACATCCAACAAAATCCATCCTCCGATCAAATCCATCGCTTTTATATTGATCAAACCAACCAACCGAGAGTAGAATTACGTCATCCAACAGTCGATTGGAAAAGGGTTTGGCGCAACATTGGAAGCAAAATGCTGACATCGGTTCAACGTAGTGCTTGGTTTCTTTTAGTCAATGAAAAGCTTGAGCATAGACTGCTATGGCACACAATTCAGCGCGCTGATAATGATCAGTGCCTTCATTGTAATTCAGCATCAGAAACGCTGAAGCACAAATTAAGCGAGTGTCAACGAGTGACTGCAGCATGGTCGCACCTGCAGAATCTTCTGATGACGACTCTAAACAGTAGAAGAAGGCTATCTTTCGAGAACCTGATACATCCGGTATTAAACAACACACCGAGACGACAACAAAAAAAAAAATCATGAGACTCTTCATTGATTATGTCATCTTTGTCATGAGTTGTGACAGTGTAGTAGACGTGGAAGAACTAAGTTTTAACTTGCAAATTGACGCGTAATCGATTGCTTTGTAACTAGTTTTAGACAAAATCAAATCAGAATAAACTAAAATATGTGTTAAAAAAAAAAAAACTTTGAATTCATAAAATTACTTCCACAGGCTTTTTTGACGTTGACTAACGTCTATATCGAAGTTAGGCCCCTGAATTTGAAAATCTAGTAATTCAACCAGGGAAAACCAGAGAAAAGTGGTCAGGTTTTGAGCGCTTATTTTGCAGTCATCTATAATCAGGTTTTCGAGGTTTTGGCATCAATCGATCAGAAATTCTTTTACGGTTAAATTTATGTAACAAAAACAAACTTTTGTTTGAGATACACTATTGAAAAATTGGTAATTAATATCGATTGTCTAAATCATACCGCGCAGCCAATCACTACCTCTCTTCCCAAGCACAGTCGACACAAACGGAAACAATCGATCTGACTTTGATGTCATTGTTGTTGTCACTTTCTGTTTCCGATGTTTAGGCTGCTGCTAGCGGAAAAAACCTTGCAAATATGCATCTTTTTGTTGGTGTTAATTTTACGACAGCGGCCGGCGCCCAATCATTCTGATTCCAAAACCGCACCAGTGACATGCGGACGCTAGGTGATAGCGGCTGAAAGGAGGAAATACAAAATTGTACCGGTCATCTCGTGCCGGTTTCACCCGTAATGCTGGTGGCTTTAGTAGTAAATGGCTACTGCAAAACACTTAAATGGCTGGAATTCTGGACGGACTAACCAGGAAACTATAATCGGCAACTGGCACCTTTTGGTGCCTCGAAATTTTGGTACAGAAGCGGCTAGTTGGATTTTCTGTTTTACCAAATGCTGCTGCTAGCGGAAAAAACCTTGCAAAAATGCATGTTTGTGTTGGTGTTAATATTACGACAGCGGCCGGCGCAGCTTTCAAGAAACATTTGTCTTTACCATTCCATCATCTATGTAGCCCCTCCTTCTTTCTTATTATCTGACGAAGCCTTGGTATAAAACGTATCGTTCGAACATTTCACCCCATCAGTTTCATTATTAAACCGTACCGGATACATACGGACGCTCGGTGTTAGTAGCTAAAAGGAGGAAAAACAAAATATTACCGGTCATCTCGTGCCGGTTTCACCCGTTATGCTGGTGGCTGTTAGTAATAAATGGCTACTGCAAAATACTAAAATGGCTGGAATCCTGGACGGACTAACCAGTAAACGAGAATAATCGGCAACTGGTACCTTTTGGTGCCTCGAAATTTTGTTACAGAAGTTTTGTAAAAGAAGCGTTGCAATTCCCTCTACTATTTGCTTCAATGGAATATTTTTTTTTTTTATAAGAATACGGTAATCAACGTCGTGCGGTCGTGTCTTGAATACCACCCTCCTACTTTAATAGTTTGGGGTGTTTTGGTGATATGCCCCGAAAAAGAACCTTCCGGAATAGATTCTACTAGGGAGAGGCCATAGAAACAATTAAATTAATCAACATCAAATACCATCCGAAATGGGTGTATTTCCGGTTCGTGGAAAACAGTAAAAATCGACTAAATACCGTCCCATATGAGTACCTTTGGAATCGGAATGAGAGATCTGAAAACGACTCCAGACGAACCGGCGGTCACCATCTTGAATTTGAAAATGGCGTCTGAAGTCGTTCTCCGCTCTCAGGGCATCATTTTAATTCCAGAAATACACATATTGAGGGGTACTCGACCATTTTAGGTTGCATCCCAGAAACCGGATGTCGCCATCTTGAAATCAAAAATGGTATTTGGGGCCATTTTATGGTCTCAGGGCAACATCCTGATTCCGGAAATACTTATATTGTTTGATATTTGGCCATAATTTGTTGTTTTTCAGACACCGGAAGTCGCCTTTCTGAATCCAAAATGGTGTCTGGAGTCGATTTCGAGTCCTTGGGCATCATTTCGATTACGGAAATGCACATATTGGGGGGTATTCAACCATTTTGGGTTGTTTTCTGGAAACCGGAAGACGCAATCTTGGAATTCAAAATGGCGTCTAGGCCGTTTCCCGATCTCTGGGCATAATCTCGGTTACAAATATACCTATATTAGATGGTATTTGACCTTTTTTATTGTTTCTATAACCACCGGAAGCTCCAGGTAAATCTGTTCCTGAAGTAACATTTTGAAAGCATATACCCAAGACCATTGAAATGCTCTGTGGAAGTTATTTTATGAGCTTTGAAATAATAATTGTAAGATTCTGTTAAAAAAATCTTTAAACCATAAAATTTTTCAGTTTCGTAGCATGTCCGCGAAAAAGCGGATTTCCGGGAAAAAGAAAATTACCTTCGAAGAAGGTACTTTTCTTATTCGCGGAAATCCGCTTTCTCCTTTCTCTGTATCAAGAGTTATTCTCAGAATTTCGGTACAAAAACATTTCAAACGTTATGAAACACATTTTTTCCTTACGGTTATAGAAACTTTTGCCTCACAAGAAGTTTTCCAACTGGTTTATTTTTTATGCAAACACCGAAATATATTCGGCAAAACAAATACACCAAAAAAACTACAATTGTACAAGGGTTTTTTCAGGTTCTGTTGTTTTCGTGTTTCTGTAGTTTCCGAATAGGTGCATCGTAGTTCCCAAAACTAAGAAAATTGAATCAACAGCTAAATACACATCTTCTTTAATAACTTCACAACATTTAACCGGAACCTAATGTGTTTACATGTGTGATTAACTGACGTTATAATGCAGCAAATTCATATAATGTTGCCAGTTTATTTTGCTTGTATGTTTCATAAAAGCCAGTGCGTACTTTTGCCCTTCACTACTCTATGCCGGTAGACTATTCGAAGTGGACGGCTCCGATAGTGGTAATGCGGAAAGCGAACGGGAGTATAAGAATTTGTGGGGATTATTCTGAATGACCTCCTTCAGCCAATCCAGAAACCTTTGCTCTTCTCACGGGACATCTTTGTAAAGCTTGGTAATTGCAAGATTTTTGGCATAATTGGTATGTTCAAATTTGCCATTAACATTCCACGGGGCATTTATAGGGTCAATCGTTAGCACCCGGAGTGAAAGTTGCGTCAGGAGCATTCCAGCTAGTCCTCGATGCGATGCTGGCAGATTTGCAACACACGAGTGGAAACATCGATGTCATCGTCGACGACGGACGTACCGAGGAAGAACATTGGGAGAATCTGAAGGCACTTCGCTAACGTCTACGAGAGTTTGGATTTACCATTCGTCTGGAGAAGTTCTCACTCGGAGTTAACAATTAAATACCTGGGACATTTGCTGGATCAACATGGGGTTCGGTCGGACCCAGCAAAGGTTGAAGCGATCAGACAAATACCTGCACCTGTCGACGTGTCTGATGTCCGCGTATTTCTAGGAGCCGTCAACTATTACGGCAAATTCCTGCCAAATCTGCCCTACGATTTTTTTTTGACGAGTCGCTGCAGGCGGGCACGAAGTTCGAGTGTTCGACAACTTCAAAGATATCCTGTCGTCGGAGCTGCCCTTAACGCCCTACAACCCAGAGCTAGAAATAATTGTCGCTGCTCGATAAGAGAATTAAAAAATATAAATAAAAAATCGACTCGATTTTCCGGAGAATTCGGTTATTCGGAGTGAAATAAGAGGGCGGCAGCAGCACCTTCTTGGGGAACTTGGTAAGTGAAATGAACTTTACCTCGGAGCTCACTTCCTTCGTGGGGGAAGTAAGAAACGAAGTGTCCTGCCAGTCTTTGACATTCACGGTGAGAAAGCTCTCGTCGTCTAGTTATCACGACCGTCGGAAAAATCGACTTGACCATTTAATTCGACCGCTGCCGCTGTTTCATTGCCTGCAGCTCTGAGACCAGTGGACGGTCCTTCCTGACATCTATGACCATGTTCGCCAGCTACTTTTGCACGATTTCCGTTTCCGCCGCGGCGGCGTACCGTTCTTTGAACGCGCACACTTCTGAACGGAGTAGCTTAGCCATGACGGTAGAGTTCGACTGATAGAGCTGTCAACTGCTGACTCATGGGTTACTATGATTGATGATGTATGGGTAGTTTCTTCAGTGCATGTGAAGGTGAAGCCATAAAAATGCATAGGGTAGTTTGGGGTAGTTTGGACTCCCTAAGGAAAACTCCTGTATTTCGTAACTTGATTTTCCTATCCCATAAACGTAAAGTACTGTAGTAATATTGATCCGTTTTCTATGTTTCTGCACGAAAAAACCTTGATATTGAGGTCAACAGAACAAAAAAATAACGAAACTAAAAATTGTGATTTTCGGACATAAAAAAATCGTTTGGGGTGAATATGGACAGTGTTTGGGGTGGTGTGGGCAGGGTAAAAAATGTGAGTTTTGTAGTATCAATAGTTACTTTAGTAGTATTAGGCATACGGAATGATAACTGGAATTCTTATGCATTGCACAGTGGTTCCACAGTAGGCCAAAAAAAATTCCTTTTCCAAATATTCATACTAGAAACTGAGTATGCGATCGGGTGTCGCGCACGCGCGTTTGTGTGCGTACGTGTGTGTGCGTGCGTGTGTGTTCGTGTGCGTGTGTGTGTGACTGTATGTGTCTGTCTATGTGTGTGTATGTATGTGTATGTGTGATGTAAGTTTCATGAGAATCGGATGATATACCAATTTTTGGCAGCGCTTTGAATGTTGCTGTGTCAGGAAATTTCATTGATTTTTATGTTCGCAAATCACAACTTTAAGCTTAACTTCGATTACCTAATTCCCTCAATTTTGATCTGATTTTGGATCAACGAGTTTCGTTTTGAGGGGAAATTTATGTTATTTTTCAGCACTCATGTGTACCGTACAGTCTCGTGAAACAGTTCGGAATGATCGGATAATCAACATCAATTAACTGTACTTTTAGAATTTTTGGGTCAATAACAATATCGCACGCTTAGCTTGGGGGCTAATAGCGGTCTCGATCAACTATATTATTAAGTTGAGAGAATTCGTTATCGATATTGTTTTTGGCACATTTTGCATGTGTAGGATAAGTACAACGATACACCGTGCCCCAGTGCTGAGTCGAGAAAATTTCCAGCTCGAAAAGATCCTCGACTCGATCGGGAATCGAACCCGATATCACAACCGTGTGGGAGAGCTAATCGAGCGACATCGCTAACCACAGAGCCACGGGGACCACAGCTAGCCGAATTTTTGGGTCCCGGTTTGCATATCGTCGTTCCAAATCCGTTAATCCTAAATCCTCAAAACGGGAAAATATATTGAATGTACTTTGACGTACGATTTCTTATTTTTCCTTGAAAGGCCTATCAAATTAAATTTTCCATTAAATCTTTTGATCGGTCAAGTGGCTCAAAAGTTACAATTTTTTGAAAAATGATTGCCGATTTTTGGCAACTTTAATTCAAAAAGGATCACACTAAGGACCAAACAAAAAAATACGGGTATAAAGTTTTTCGATAAAGAACAAGTATACCAATGTTTAACATGATTTGAACAAAAAAAGAAATCTGCTAATAAGAAAGGTTTAACGGAATTTTTTGGGGAATAACATTTTCTGACATCAGAAATAAGTTCAGCACCCGAAAATTGGCATTATACGTCATTTTCATTCATTTTAGAAAAAAATTAGGTTTTTACAACTTTTGTTCAGAAACCCGCTACTGTGCAGGGTATTGAAAACACTTTTTGTACAGATAAATCATCCCGGATTGACTGTAACACTTTTTACAGTTCATTGTTTGTACACCGCCGTAAGAATTCACTTTGTTTGTAGCCCGACAGAAGAATTCACTCCAAACTCACCGGACCATATCACCCCAAAAAAAACTGTCCATTTTACCCCAAACAGGACGCCTTTCTAAAAACTCAATTCCTTCCACTATTTTCGATCAAACTTATCGCAATCTTTCATTAAAATGTAGTTACAGCAAAATTCACTTTTGATGTTTCCTTAGTTTACATTGGCACTGCGGTGCACCTGTCACAGCAAACCATGAAATTTTTATATTAGTTAGGGTTTAGTAGTTCAAGGGAGGGATGAAGTAGTACATGGAACCCAAAAATGTAATACTTTCCAATATAAAGCACTTGTCCATTTCACCCCAGAGGTCCAAATTACCCCAAACTACCCTACCTCATAGGTGTTTCTTAGGCGTCATTCACAAATTACGTGAGGACTTTTTTTAAATTTTCGACCCTCCCTCCATATTGGCTTTTTTGTATAATTTTTCATTATCCTCTACCTCTTTTGTAAAAGAAATATTTTTTTTGATATTTATCATATTCGTAGAGTATAAAACGAAACAAGTTAACCAATTCAGTTCATAGTAAATAAACTAGGTAAAGTATATAATCATTCAGCTAAGGTGAATTCACTGCTTACCCAAGGTTCAACGGTTAAAATCTCAGCTAGAAATATTTTAGCTGAATTTAATTTTGTTGTAGTTTTGTAGGTTCCGAGGAACATAAATGAAATTAGTCTTACGATTATAAGTAGCAAGAAAAAGAAAAGGTTTCTAACAAAAAAATGCGTTACTTTTCAACAAAGGGGAAGAGAGGGTGGTTGCATTTTTTCGTGTTCACTTTGTATGAAATGACCTGTACGTTTTTCACTTTATGTGCTAAAGACCGTAGTATGTTTTCATTTGTATTAGTTGTGCCCAATGTAATATCCCTATTACGTAATTTAAATCTTCCTTTCAGGGTTGATTAAGAGAATATAAAAACATGAGTATTGTTTACTCATTATCACGTAAACGGAATAAGCGTGCACTTTCTGAAGTGTCACTCTAATAAATAGGCTGTCGATCTGATAGAGTTTGTCAGTGTTGATACGCCAAGTGAACAAGCAACAACTTAGCATCTTTACATTTATCCATTGAAGACTTCCCGTTAGGATCTGCCTTTTACTTTGTCCGCTGCCAGTTTCCCCAGTTTGGAAGATATAATAAGTGGCGACGAGGATTAAAAGCGAACAAAAGGTTAGTAGTCACGGCCATAGAGGCTATTCTTTCTCGCTCTATTTTAGTGATACAATAAGCCGTGGTTAAGATTATATCGGACATTTTGGTTCGAATTGTGTAATCGGGTGAGTTACGCTATCTTGAACAATTGTTTTAACTAGTGAAAACGCCATTTTGAAATATCTTCAATGCGTTTGTCTTACAACAAAAAAAATTAAATAAGGCTTGGTAATAGCATGTTTTTGTTAAAATAATGTTATTTCCATTGTACTAATTCAGTTTATTGTAATCTTTTGTGTGTTCAACTGGATAATACGGATCTTTTAACGGTGGATAACAAAAGGCCATTGTCGGCATCAAACTTTGAATACCGAAAGGAAGGAAAGCTGGTGGACATACCGGCAGCTGCGGTTAGTAATTCGAAGGCAAAAGTAGTGACGACCCAAAACGGATCAAGAAATAATTTGCAAATAATAAATCCCTTTTGCCACGGATAAGCTGGTGAGTCATTTCATTTCTTTTTTTTATAAATTACATGAGCAAACGTTGACAGATATTATTTTGTTTCTTTCCCTTGCTCGTAATTATATTTGTACCGATTTTTGTCACGAATTAAAAAAAAAAAATTGTGATAAATTGTGTTGGTTAATTTTGGATAATTTTTTTTTTTGATATTTTTGAAAAAGTGAATGCAAAATAATTTGGTTCTTAATTGTTTTATCAAATTTAAATTTTGTTGAACTTCGTGGAACATTGTTTTTTAAATTTGCTGAATTTATCGAATTATTTTTTTTTTTTGCAATTTTTGAAATTGAATTGCAAAATGTCTTCAACCTTATCTACAATGATAGAGCCTTACCGGAAAGGCACTTCTTTCACGCATTGGGTAGAAAGATTGGATTTTTTCTTCATGGCTCACAAAACTCCAGAAGAAGATCGCAAAGCTCATTTCATCACATATATGCGGAACTGAAACTTTTATTTCCCACTGGAAATTTAGTAGATATCCCGCTAGCAACAATGGTGGAGAAACTTAAAATGCGAATAGATAAAACGGATTCTGGTATATGTCAGCGTATTTCTTTCAATCACCGGGTACAAAAAGCTGACGAATCAGCTGAAGATTTTTTATTAGCACTAAAGCTCCAGGCAGAGCTTTGCTCTTACGGTTTATTTAAAGATACAGCAATACGTGATAGATTGTTGGCAGGTTTGAGAGAAGTTCCTCTTAAACAGAAGATTCTCGGTGAAGCGGATCAGTCGCTTGAGTCGGCTGAGAGAATAATTCAAACTTGGGAAGCAGCAAAGAATAATGTACAAAGTTTGTCATCGGGAATTAGTTCTGCTATGTCTATAGAACAGGTAGCAGCCATGCATAGACCTGGTGATCCAGTCGGCCCAGCTATGAAAAGAATTTTAAACTTGAATAAACTGATAAAAGAGCAAGAAGAGAAGGATAAATTACCAGTCAAACAAAGATTAGGTTTCCATGGGCCAAATAGAAAATGGAGTAACAACAAAGCATATACCGATCAAAAACGTTTTCAGTCCGATAAGCGCTGGAATTCTACAAATTTTAAACCAGCTGGGTTTAGGGAAGTCTATAAAGATTTTCGGGTTTGTGATTTTTGCGGAATAAGAGGACATCTCAAGCGACGATGCTTTAAGCGTAAAGATTTAAAAAGGGAAGCTATCCACTTAGTAGATCAAATGAAACCAGGAACTTCAGGAACCCAAAGTCTGGCTGACTTCATAAACACCAGGCGATCGGAAGAGACCGACAGTGATTCGGACGAAGGTAATTTGGAGTGTATGAATATATCCTCAATTAACAAAATAAGTGAACCATGCCTTGTATCTGTTTTAGTTGAGAATAAATTATTAGAAATGGAGGTTGACTGTGGTTCCTCTGTTTCGGTTATAAATAAAACACAGTATTTCTCTCTTTTTACAAATTCTTTACAAAAATCGACTAAGCAATTGATTGTTGTCAATGGTGCTAAATTAATTATTGAGGGAGAAGCCAAGGTTTTGGTTACTTTTAAGGGAAAAACTGAATTATTAAAACTTCTAGTATTGAATTGTGAAAACAAATTTATCCCCCTATTAGGCAGACCATGGTTGGATGCTTTTATACCTAATTGGAGAATTTTTTCTCAGATTTTTTTCAAGTAAACAATGTGACTGATAGAAGCGCTTGTTTAATTATTCAAGAAATTAAACAAAATTATAGTCATTTGTTTAAGAAAGATTTTTCTAAACCGATCATCGGCTTTGAGGCGGATTTAGAATTGAAGACTGACAGACCAATTTTTAAAAAAGCTTATGACGTTCCCTATCGCTTGAGGGATAAAATTTTGTTGTATTTGGACAAACTGGAGCGGGAGAAAGTTATTACTCCTATACAAACCAGTGAATGGGCATCTCCAGTAATTGTAGTAGCAAAAAAAATAATGATATTAGACTTGTAATAGATTGCAAGGTTTCTATAAATAAATTAATGATTCCAAATACCTATCCATTACCTACAGCACAGGATCTTTTTGCTGGGTTAGCTGGGTGTAAGATTTTTTGTGCTTTAGACTTAGAGGGAGCATATACCCAGTTATCCCTTACACAATAAACTACAATAAATTCATTCCTCATTCATCTTCAAAATTGTATGATTTGTATAATCTTTTGAAGAATGACGTAAAATTTGTCTGGACTGATAACTGTAACAAAGCTTTTGAGGAAAGTAAAAAAGCTCTATTAAATGCAAATATTTTAGAGTTTTATGATCCAAATAAACCTATAGCAATTGTTTCGGATGCTTCAGGCTACGGTTTGGGAGGAGTAATAGGTCATATTATTGACGAGGTTGAAAAACCTATATGTTTTACTTCGTTTTCTCTCAATTCAGCGCAAAAGAACTACCCTATTCTTCATCTTGAAGCTTTGGCTTTAGTGTCAACTATTAAGAAGTTTCATAAATATTTATACGGGAAATTTTTTAATGTATATACAGACCATAAGCCTTTAGTAGGAATTTTTGGGAAGGCAGGTAATGTGACCAGATTGCAAAGATATATTTTGGAACTTTCAATTTATAATTTTGAAATAAGGTATAGGCCGTCTGCTCAGATGGGTAACGCGGACTTCTGTTCTAGGTTCCCATTAGAACAGACAGTTCCTAGTGAATACGATAAAGAATATATCAAAAGCATTAATTTTGGTGGTAGTTTGCCTATCGACTACAAGAAAATTGCTTCAGAGACAAGGAACGATAAATTTCTGCAGCAAATAGTTATTTATATGAAACGTGGTTGGCCTAAACGGCTTGACAAGCGCTATGCTAATATATTTTCACATCAGCAGGATTTGGAATTATTTGACGAATGCTTACTTTATAAAGACAGGGTAATCATACCAACAGCAATGCAGAGTGATGTTTTGAAACTTTTACACGACAATCACGAAGGGAAAGTAAAAATGAAGCAATTGGCAAGACGATACATATATTGGTGGGGTATAAATGGGGACATAGAAAAATTTGTCGCTAGTTGTGATGCATGCAACGGTATGGCGATAGTTCCCAAATCAAAAGTACAGTCTCAATGGATCCCTACTACAAGACCCTTTAGTCGAATACATATAGATTTCTTTTATTTCCAACACCACACTTTTTTAATTATCGTCGATAGTTTCTCAAAGTGGGTGGAAATAGAATGGATGAAGAAGGGAACAGACACAGGTAACACTTTGAGAAAACTAGTAGCATATTTTGCTCGATATGGTTTGCCTGATGTTCTGGTTTCAGACGGTGGACCTCCGTTCAACTCGTAGGCTTTTACAAATTTTCTTGAAAGACAAGGCATTCATGTTTTCAAGAGTCCTCCATATAATCCTGCCAGCAATGGTCAGGCGGAGCGACTTGTAAGGACGGTTAAAGAGGTATTAAAGAAGTTTTTGCTTGAGCCGGAAGTTGCCGAGTTGAATTTAGAGGACCAGATAAATTTATTTTTATTTAATTATCGTAATTGTTCGACGGTTGATGGACAATTTCCATCTAACTAACAAAGCATGAACCACTTGAACCACCAGATGATGAATTTAGCACTAAGAATAATAATGCTATAGATGTAGCGGATTCTTTAAATAATCTGATGGCTGGTGATGTGGTGTGGTATAAAAACCATAGCCCACAAAACCATGCCAGATGGATAAAAGCAACTTTTCTAAGACAACTTTCTAAAAACGTCTTCCAGGTGGAAATTGGAAGCGTTCCAATAAGCGCCCACAGGAATCAGCTTAGGATGGTGGAGTCGGACCGGTTAGTTCGTCCAAATGTAGCTTTTCCAGCCAGAATGACTGGGATCACGAAACAACCTGGAGAGAGCAATCGAAAGAGAAAGCTCATCGATATATTATCTCCCGTCAGGAGATCAGAAAGAAGAAAAATTCCGAAACGAGATCAAAACTTTGTATATGATATTGAGTAATGATTTGTACATTTTCGAATTTTGTTAGCTAGTTTGTAAAATTATAGATATCATTTGTACAATCAAACATTGTTATATTTTAAGGAGGAAGAGCTATAATATCCCTATTACGTAATTTAAATCTTCCTTTCAGGGTTGATTAAGAGAATATAAAAACATGAGTATTGTTTACTCATTATCACGTAAACGGAATAAGCGTGCACTTTCTGAAGTGTCACTCTAATAAATAGGCTGTCGATCTGATAGAGTTTGTCAGTGTTGATACGCCAAGTGAACGAGCAACAACTTAGCATCTTTACATTTATCCATTGAAGACATCCCGTTAGGATCTGCCTTTTACTTTGTCCGCTGCCAGTTTCCCCGGTCTGGAAGATATAATACCCAACACCAGTAGAAAAAATATTTTTTTTTCAAATACTCATTTGGTTGTCCTAATAAGAACAGTTTTTGAGCTCGATGTTTTCTGACTCTATCGTTTTGATGTCACTTGAGGTGAACAGAGAAAACTTTGCACTCAATTTGATCAGTCACAGTTTCTGTATCTCCTGTTGCAATAAACCGTGAACGTCTTTTAATTGTAATACAAAAGCTCTTGAGAAAATATTAAATCTTTAATCATTTATTTGGTTTGCTCTAGAAAGGACAGTTTGTTGTTCAATTTAATATCGGTTATGGTGCTGATCGCATTCCTCCTTTTTACTACGATAGCGAGGATGAAAGCACTTTGATAACACAGTGGAAAACTGTTTTCATACTAAAAACTAAACACCACCGGTAGATTAAAATTTTCATCTTACACCCCTATGTAGCGAAACTTCCTGAGAGACGCAGTTCTACGTCAAAAACCGCCCCCGCGCAGCACAGATCGGCGTTTTCACCATGGCTGACATGATTTGATTGATTTTTAACGCCTTTTTATCCTTGAAATAGGTGAAAAACTGTAAAGTACAGCATGATTACTATCAAATTACGTTCGATTTGGCTTCTGAATCGCACACAAATCCTAGAGCTTTATGATTCATCGCTCTGACACGGAACCGGTAGAAAAGCTCTGGCGAATAATTCACCTAGGGAATTGCCAAGCCAAAATGAAACTGACATTTGCATCAGTAACGAATCAATCATCGCTAGTCTAGCAGCAGACTACCTAAGCGGATTTCAGACAGATCAGATGACGCACCATAAATACCAAAAGAGAATCGAAATTCTTGACCAGCAACAGCTGGCAGTCGTGGTCAGCTAACCAATCTTATCTCTGGAAATGAATCAAACCCCGATTTTGTGCCACCCACTGTCAGCTTGTGATCGATTGCGGGAATGCAATCGTACTACAGACGTCTTTCAAATCTCGAAAGTATTGGCTTTTCTAAAAAAAAAGAATGATAAATAAGAAGAGCTTACGAAGGCTCATTGAATTCTGATTGAGACGAACAGGGCGAGGATTTAGAGGCGTGATTGATTTTCCCCGAAACAGATTGCTGTCAAGGCCAAGAATTGGAAGTCAGTTCAAGTTCGTTTTCGCTGATTTTTGTCAAAAAATCAATAGAATTGATTTTTCGCCTTATGCTATTTCAATCAGGTATTCATTTTCGTCAGCTCTCAAGGCAACAACAGCTACTTAGTAGCAGAAAACACATTTTCACACTCTTCTGATATTTCAGCTCGAGCGTCACAGCAAATGGCCGTTACCGAGCAACCATTCCTACAATAAACATATTTCACAATGATTTGGTGCGGCGAAATTCAGCGTTTCCGTAGCAGATAATGGCACAGAAGATTGACTGCAGATTTCAACCGCAAAAACGTAAAC
The DNA here is from genome assembly GCF_029784165.1 of Wyeomyia smithii. NCBI lineage: Eukaryota > Metazoa > Arthropoda > Insecta > Diptera > Culicidae > Wyeomyia > Wyeomyia smithii. Next base: position 652,945 of record NC_073694.1, read on the forward strand.
AATCTTGTCAGCGTAATTAAGCTGCTTCACGTGCTTCGGTTGTTTGCTTCGCGCTACTGTCAGTTTCCATTGCTATAGTCACCAATAATCTTGCACGAGGGCCAATCTAGTGACCTCTGAAGGATGAAGTGGGCTGTCAAAACAGAGACAGCTTTCGGTCGGCTGACCGACATTCATTATTCCACCCAAAGATCCGGTCCCGAATGGATTCGGAAAGACTTATCAATTGATTAGCCTTGTTTTTCGTGCAGTGTCTTTCGATGGTATTTTTAATCATTTCACTTCGAGACAGCGAGCATGAATGGGATTGACAAATTATTATCCCCCCAAGAGAGAGAGAGCGCAACCTCTCTGCGACTGCGAATCCCGTTTATTTCGGTTCGACAAATGCATGTTTACCCCCGGTGTTCGATTGACGAATTGACAGAATCCTGTTTCCTCGCGGATCACAGCAGGCCGTATCTATATTTATTAAACCTGTCAACACACGCTCACCGCCTGCTTGGCCTCAGTAAAGATGATATGGAATCGCAACGGAGAGCCCTTCGTAAATATTGGAGTAGCGATTGAAATGGCAAATAAACATCAAGAAACCGTCCGTCCGTTGTCGGGTTGCTTTATCTGGGCTAGCGATAATTGAGGGCTTTGTGGTGGAATGTTATTTGGATTCCGATACAACTGGCACGGCAAACCATTGTTGCAAACTGTTTACAACGGGCAGTAGTGCGGTCGCTATCAGCCGTTGACATCTAACACTCATTCCATTAAAATGTATAGTAAACACGTGCTCGAGGCAAGATTACTAGCTGTCGAGTGGCGATAATTACCTTAATCACTTTGCTAGAGTCTAACTAGGTTTCCCGTTTGCACATTTAATGATATAAACAAACACCACATTATTAACAATAATATGATTATGCATCGGTGATGACCCCCAGCTGAGAGCTGTGTGTGTATGCCATTCGAAGGCCCTTGACTCGGGTTTTTTTCCTCACATCGCTGCAAAGCAGCCCGTGAGGAAGTCGAATTGTAAACAAACTAGTCGCCGCCTGCACAGATGCAAACGATAAACAGTTCAAAGAACAGTGCGACGAGCGCGTCTTTGTTTTTGCTTTGTTTACTGTAGACGTTAAATTAGGGGAAAAATTGGGCGACTCGTAGTTAGTAACAACGTTATCAAGTGCACTAGCCCGTAGCGAAAGATTTTCTCATCAAAAGATAACAAGATTACAGCGGCAACAAATTCCCATTTCACGGTCAACTGTATCGCTCGTTGCATTCCGGTTGATGAACAGAGCGTGATATGATTTGTCTACCTTCCACACCTGTTGATGATCTAGGCTCTCTAGCTGTCGGATTAGTTAGAGACCGACACGAGAAACGTCGTCGGTCGGTGCGATAGTTTTGTGTTGATGGGAACGCGCAACATGCGGAAGCTTGCTTGTTGATTGGACTACTGCGAAGCGGCGCTAAACGGATTATTTCATTCATTAATGCATTTGGTTGCGATGGGAACAGGGAAGTTTATTTTGGTAGCCTCACTCTGGTATCGTTTGCAGTCACTTCAGTTGAGCACTATGGGAACAATTAACAGTTCAGACGACAAAATTCGTTTTTGTTGGTGTCTTCGTGCTTTACCACTGGCGATAACATCGTTTGGCGTCGGTTTGCAGATTCGTTGACATTTGGGGTTTTTGAAATTTTCTTTCATCGATGTTGTTTTAATATTTTTTCATGAGTTCCTGATGACGTTCAAATGATTTTACACTGCTTAAAAACTGTTCAGTAGGCTGTCGCAAAAAAAAATCGATGTTGAAAAAGTCAAGGTGCTCAGCCCTAAATTGAAAGATAATGTTATTTATAGCATCTTTGTAGAATGTTAGATTTTCTAAAAAATCGTTTTCGGGTTGCCCAAACATGATTTATTGAAAAATGACTTTTTCAAGCTACAAAACCACTCTTCTGCACTTTTTTTCAAATCTGTTCGATTCCTAAGTTTTCCATATATTGTTTTATTTTTGTGAGATTGTTTTTAAATGTTTTGCATGGTTTGGTACAGCATCACATTCAATTATTTGACTAACAGAGCCCATTGAACATCACAAAAAAGTGAATTTTTCTTATAATTTTCAGATAAAACCTTGAAGGGACACACATAAAAAAATTTTTTGATCAAGAACTGAAATTTTCGTTGCAAAGCGGGATTCAAGACGAAAATTTACATGAAAAAAGATCCTTGATATCTTTTCGGGGGCTGAGATATTGACGTTTTTACATGTGATGGAAAACTATGCATTTTCTCAGAAATGCCACTAACGCTCAATATCTCCAGTGCACAGTGTTTTATTTGATTCAAATGGTGATTATAGCCATAAGGTATGCTCGGAGAAGTTTCAGGGTATTCGAAAATGCATCTTTGAATGTAGAAAGATAGTTGATCAATCCACCAATGAGTGAGATAAAAATTTAAAGTTATCTGAATTTAAAGTTTAAAGTTATCTGAAAACAAGAAACTTTACCGAAGACATCATGTTTCTATCCCTTACATATTATGAGCAACATTGAGTTTTCTATTAGAAGGCACTCAAACTCACAATTTTCGTTCTAACTTTTTTCGTGGATTTTTCCGAATTTTCAAACTTTCTACTAATTTATCAGCCATCTAAAATTGCATTTGTTTTCTGAACATTGTTATTTTTTATCTCCCAAAATAAAACAGTTATTTAACATATTTGTTAAAATGCATAGTTTTCCATCACATAGAAAATTGCCAATATCTCAGTTCCCCGTAAGATATCAAGTATCTTTTTTCATGTAAATTTTCGTCGTAAATTCCGCTTTGCAATGAAAATTTCAGTTCTTGATCAAATTTTTTTTTATTTGTGTTTTGAAGTGTTTTATCTTAAAATTATTAGAAAAAATATTTTTTTTATGATGTTTAATGGGCTCTGGGAGTCAAGAAACTGAATGCAATGTTGAACTAAACCATGCAAAATATTCAAAAAGAACCCCACAAAAATAAAAAAATATAAGGAAAAATTTAAGAATCGAACAGAATTCAAAAAATGCTTTGTAGCTTAAAAAAGTCATTTTTTCATAAATCACGTTTGGGCAATTTTTCAGAAAGTCGAAATGTTCTACAAAAATGCTATAAATAATATTATCTTTCAATTTAGGGCTGAGCACCTCGACTTTTTCAACATCGATTTATTTTGGGTCACCCTACTGTTCAGACTTCTTAATAACTTTTTCGACTGTTTGATTTATTCTGTCTAACAAATATTTGACTGTCTGATGATTGGAAATACTTTTTTGGTATTGTTATTACCGATTCTTAATAGCAACGCCGTTGTTTGTGCGTGTAACTTTAAGCTATAATTTATTAAATGTACTGAATTAGCAAATTTGGTTTACATACCTTAAATTTACTTACAAATTCAGTAACCAATTGACTTTTGTGTAATTTCAGGGAATTTTGTTTAGCGATTTTCTCCACCACTATAATCAAGACTTCTTTTAAATTATTTTTACGCTATTAAGTTAAAAGGCTTACAATTAACCTTTACCGTTTGTATCAGCTAGCGAAACAAATTATGAAGCACTCCAATGGATCTAAATATAATTAATTGTTCATAACTGCATTAAATTTATAAAATTAACTTACGGCTCAACTAAACCTTCACCAAGCTAATAATTGGGTATGCAAATTTTATACTATCGTAATAATCTTTACAACAATCTTGAGCGACTTTAGAACTTGAATGCACTTGAAGAATGGTGTAGCTATTATATTCATAGCATGCCGGAAATTAAATGTTTACTATAATCTATATAAGGTAAACGTCAACGTTTCATTTACCCAATCGCAGGGTTGTACGGTTCGACGTTACAGGTATCAATAAATAAGTTTTGAACACTCTTAAAGCAATGTTTGAATGCGTTAAAAATTGTCGGATACCCGTTATGGCTTTCAACCCCCTAATATGTTTTGTGAGAAACTTTTAGACTTTTTTATCGTTTTTATGTGTTTGAAAATTTTTTGCTTAATTTTAAATCATTTGTGGAGTATTCTATAGTTGATTTTCTTGAACATTTTTCAGTATTTCGACGGTTGATTGTTTATCGCTACAGGGGTGTTTCGTTTTAAGCTACCACGATTCATCGCGTTGTCTCGGTTTTCCAAAAGCAATTGTAGCTGTTCCTCGGTAGCGCTTGCAACGGGTTGAATATCTATCAACCGGCGTCACTTCGGAATATTTCACTCACTGTTTTTTCCAAATCTTTCCTCCTTCAGTAACGATACCGGCTCATCTGAAAATGAGCTACTAGTCGACTCCTTTTCTGTTGCGTTTGGAATTTTCCAGAGAACTGAAAATTTATTCAGCGGACATATGCAACAAATCCTCAACACGGATAATAAGTTGTTAGCACTGTTTGCTTCGATTTTGTCCAAAACTTCTTGGGAGGTAGGAAAACAAACTTTATATTGTTGTCGTGGCAAGCCTTGATCACTGTATATATCCTGAACAAAAACAGTTTAAAGATCTAGGAATTGTCCATGTCGGATATAGATGAAGCACAGCATAAACCACGTAAGGTAGTAACATATTCCCGTAAGCGGATCCAGCGAACATGACCGAGTACGATGTCTTTGAATGATCTAGCACGTTCTCGACATGCTTTTGCCATCTTCTAACTATAACTCTTTTGGATTTCAGGTCGTCGGTGAAGTTAGTTTCATCGTCGTTAATGATAATATTTTCTGGCGGCACACCATCAAGCGTCTCCTCCAGGTTGTCAAAATATAAAGTGACGGTTTTCTGGTTCACTTTCGCTCTGGAACGCTTGATATTTTGAAACCAGTGGGTCGCTAGCGAAGATTTGTTTCGTTTTAAAAACGAATACATTTAGTTTTTTCCCGTAACGTTGCTGATGAATTTAGACTTAATAATATTATTATACTAAAGTTAGGGGATAACCCCATTCTCCAGCAATCCTGATGATTTCAGGGAGATGGTCAAGACTGTAGGTCCTCCGGATGCATTTAAGTGCAAGCTGTGTAATTTGTTATACAGCGTTCCGTATGGTATATTGCAGAACCGAGCTGCCTCGCGAAGCGAAAACTGTTTTTCTCTCACAGCAGCGATAGCTTTCGTCACAGTTTCCGATACTCTGCATACGTCCTTGCATCTATCTTTTTCTTATAATTTCGAGGCCTTTTTAGCATAATAAGAACGTTTAAAATGATGTTTGATTCACTCACGACAAACTGCTCGAAAAACAAACAAAGAAATCGTTGACTGACAGATGGGAAGGTAACTCATGGGTTGCTTTGTGGTGTAACGTTGCATAGTAAGTGACGTCGTGGGTTGTCATGTTGAGCTTATTGAGACTTATGTCGTTTTCGTTTTTGCGGTGTAGCTACCCCGCGGACTACACTTTGTCCTATCACTGTTTTTTTTTACATTTTCCGGACTATCCCGGACTACCCTTTTTCTGTCCCGGACAGTCCGCGCAAGAAACAGAGTGCAGTTTTGGAGACACCAACACATTCACACGTATGTGTCAAAATCAAAAAAAAATGTGTCAAAATCGGTTTGCTTTGATTATCGTTCTTCGCGTGTCTAACATCAGGTTGAATTTTATTTATTTTATTTTGTTATTTTGTCATTTTTCAGTAAATTGGCAAATTTTTCGTACAGCAGCACAAACGCGATAACAGACAATGGCGATAATGACCAAAACAAAAGTGACAGCTACCTCTGGTATTATACGCACACCATTGCAACTGCTTGGAAAGTGTTTTTTTTTTTAAGCTGCAAAGCGTAGTCCGGTACGGGATAGTCCTGCCGTAAAAACGACTTCGACATTAAATTGGCTTTTGAGGAAAAAATGCAGAAAATTTCAATAATTATTCATACCAAGAACTTACTTATATGGGAACATATTTCAAAAACTACGTATCGCAGCTTGTTTTTTTTTTTGTTTACACAACATTTATTTGACACGGCACAATACAAATTATGGTCTAGAATATCTTATAAGCTAAAGGCAAATTTTTTATCCTCGCTGCCGACTACGAGCTGAAACTAAATCTATTACTGAAACTAACATGTTTTTTTTTATCCGAGATTCGTTTCGCTGTTAAATGGGCACCTTGATGCTCTTCAAATAGCTATAAACAAGTAGCATATATGGCAAGTTTCGCTGAGCGAGGATATCACGAACTGGCACACAGGGCTGTATTCCTCGGGCCCCGAAGGGTATCCAAAAGTAGAGATATGACGCCGCGGAATTCAGCACACACCCAAACCAGTCTCGCAGCTTGTTGTTTTATATCTGGATGAACCGATTGTTTGCATACAATAAAAATCGCTGAAAATCTACTTTTTTTCAATTTATATTTTAGCGTAAAAATACTCAATTCTTAGCATGGAAAGCATCAATAATAGTAGAAGAGACATTTTTCAACATAATCAGAGGAGATCAAAACAAATCCCAAGTACCACGAGTGCTCCTTCTCAACAATTGAAAAAGGGGGTGAAGTGATCAAAGTCACCCCAGTTTATGGTATGGTGTTTTATCGCAACTGTTTTCCCTCCAAAAAATGCATATACAGGGGGTAGACAAAATGATTCAGACATCTTTAAATAGCTAGAACTTCGCGAAAAATGAATCAATTTTGATGAAACCGGTTTAATTTTACTGGAAAACTATTCAAGTTTCCAAAAATCACTAGTGAATTCGACGTTACCAACGGACACCGAGAAACATCCGGATTTTCGGAGTTTGTGTTAAAATGAGGATTCTTGCAACGCTCAGAATTATATGTTTATATGTTTTGAATGTTTTAAATAAACTAGAATTCATTCCGAGTTCAGTCATTGGTACCCAAAGTTTGAAAATCTGTCGAAGAACCATCGAGATATGAATTAATTAAGTATGGGTGTTGTTTTTGACAGTTTTTTCTCTTGTTGCGTACCATTTTCCTTGGGCACCCTGGCAGAAGTCAATGAAAATATGTGGGTATGTAGGCCTTAGTAAACGAAGCAACTTTGCAAAAAAATTTTTTTAAATTTTTCTGGACTAACATTTGAAATGGTTTAAAGTATTTAAACCTCTTTCTCATAAATGAACATATCTAAATAATGACGAGAGATAGAGAATGATTGTCAGTGGATAAATTATAGAAAATTATCTGAGCTATTATTTTAAAATATTTAGAAATTGAATTTCAGATCCCACACTGAAAAAATGTAATTTAAAAAAACAAAAAATGATTCTAAAAATATCGGTTATTTGAGATTTTTTAAAATGAAGGTTTTAGATAGACAATTTGGCTGCCTAAAACTTTTCAGAACCAACCACAGTGCAAACTCTTAAAGAAAAAAAGCTTTTCTAACAAAAAATTTTCCGTGTACTATGTACCCAACAGCAAAAAATTGCGAAAAACATACCTAATTAATTTATATCTCGATGGTTTCTCGACGGATTTTCAACTTTTGAGTACCAATGAACAAGGAATGACTTCTAGTTTACTGTAATATGTTTACAAACCCAAAAGAAACAAGATGTCAAAAAAGCTATAAGCGTTGCAAGAATGCACATTTTGACACACACTCCTAAAATCCGGAATATTTCCGGTGTCCGTTGGTTCCGTCGAATTACCTAGTGATTTTTGAAAACTAAAATAGTTTTACTGTAAAATGAAACCGATTTCATCAAAATTGATTTATTTTTCGTAAAGTTCTGACTATTTAAAGATTGACAAAATTTTGGTGGGTGGTGTTGTGATAGTACTGAGTTTGATCTGGCGTGATTTGGTCTCCCAACTGGTCTCGAGGTACGATGCGTGATGTGATACCTCGGTACCTCGAGGCAGTCTTGCTTCAACGATGGTCAGAATACGTAGTCTGGTGGCGCAATTTTTTAGTTAGTTTTTGTTAGTGTTTCTCCAGTTGTCGGCGAAAATTGGGATTACCGTATATAATGGTGGATTTGATCTTGGGTATTGCAAAAAACGATGCCTTTGCCCATTTGACGACCGCGTTGACTGCAGTTTGTAGTTTCCAATCCAGCTGTTGATTTTTAGAGCCAGTCACAACCAGCAAGATGTCATCGACGTAAAAAAAAATCTGGACTTCGCTAAGAAAAGCTTGAAAGACCGGTTGCATTGCCACGAAGAATAGATTGACTTGTGAGACTTCGTTCTCCAGTGTATGCAACAGTTCGATAGGAAGTTGGCCAGTATGTTGAATAGCCGTCAAGATACACACCATTTCTTGAACGTCCGTCGAATCCCATCCCTTCAGGTAGTTTCAATACGCTTTGGGAATATCCAGTGACGCGGTCAAACAGTGTTCGTCATTGTCTGGTAAACACATTTCTAACACCGCGAAATGCATGTCAGTCCCATGACCGGATCGGAAGGCATGTTGTCGTCTGTTGAGTCTTTCATTGGCTTCCAGTTCCGTAGTTAGTCTCCTATTAACCATCCTTTCGAAGACCTTGGATATGTAGCTCATGAGCGTAATTGGTCAAAAGGCCTTCGGTCCAGTTTCAGTTGAGTTTGGCTCTAGTATTGGAATGACGGTACCATTCCTCCAACTGTTCAGGGAGACACCGTTGTGCCAGATACGGTTGAATAGCTACAAAAGTGTAGTTATATCTGACAAAGGGAGCCGTCTCAGTATTGGACACTCGATTGAGTCGAGGCCTATGGAGAGACTACTTCCTTCATCGAGCGCTCAGCTAAGTTGTATTTCTTGTATACACCGGCCGCAGGATTAGAAAAACTGCGCTCAGATTTGCTGTTTGAAATGTTGCTGGGTAGCTGAAGGTTGCTGCCGTATGCTATGCTTTCTTTTGCTGCCGACAAAACGGTATTTTCATAATTCTTGACTCACTTCGGAGTAATTTCTGGCCTTCAAGTGTGTTTTCGCCATGCTAAAGCCATCGTGGGTCATTCTAAGTTCGATATAAAATCCATTCTAACTTTTTAGACCGCGTTTTCACGAATTTTGAGCTTAATTTGGGATCACTTTTTGTTTTTAATTTTAATTTTTACTTTTCCTCGTCATTCCGTCATTTTGCGGTTATTTTGGGATTATTTTCTTTATGGCCTTTGGAAACGTTTTCTAGCCATCAGAAGCTCTGGAATTGCTCTTGTTGGCTTCTAAAACGTTCTTTCGCTAAATCATAAAATTGGATTAATTTTGATGGATCATAGATGAATTTAGAAGCATTATTTCACCTTTTTCTTCGTGAGTTAGATGCAACTTGAACACGCATTACATAAATTTTCTTCACTTATCACTCAGTTGTAATCGTTGCTTATCTGAAAAATGTTACGTCGCTAACGTGGATTGGCGAAATCTTCGCAGGTCACTAATTTTAAATTTACTGTTCATAAATAATATTCTGCAATCGTAATGCGGAAGAATTTTTTGAGTAATCGTTATTCATTGCCTAACATGCGTTTTTATCGAGAATAATTTTAATGATTAAAAATTCATTTTTACCACAAAATCGTCCATTAATTCCATTGTGAAGCGAAAAAAACCGTTTGCTATGATCATTCACATTTCTGATCAATCATGTTTCCAAGCACCTGTCAAATCGTCGACTGCGATGCTCTGGTATACATAATTTACTGTCCAGATCAAAGTAAAAAACGATTTTCGATTGCACTAAATTTCCCCGAATCGAGCAGTCATTAAGATAAAACTCACAACAGTCAATCCACGTGCTACCGAAAGTCAATTTGACAATGTTCCCAGTCGAAACAGGGGGTGGTAATCTACGTATTTGAAAGCATGCGTTACTTACTGACGATGTGTATGCAGAACGAAGCCAGCACCACCATCCATCCCCAGCCACCGTCCGGTGGCGTCGGCAGGCCACTGTCGTGCTGTTCCCGGCTGTCATCGGCGCCCTCTGCCGTAGCCGTCGTTGAACCATTCTGCGGACGCTTTCGCGCCGGCGGACCGTGTGTCATTTTTAGTTTTGTTGTGCTCGCACTTTGGTTTCACTGTGTAAATTGTTTTTTCTTTGTTCGTTTAAAACGGATATATTAAACTTTACGCTAGATCACTTCTTTTTGGGGGGCGTTACATAATAATCGGAAGATGTTGGAAAACTTGTTTTTTTTGAGTTTTGCTAAAAACTATTCACAGTTGTTTTCAAGCTACTGGAAGTCACTTTAAGATGTTTCTGAAAAAAAAAAGATTGGTAATAATTTTATCTCTTATGTAACATTTTATCTATCAATCAATTAGTTATATAAAATAGTAATAATTATAATATTCACCACATTGTATTGGGAGCAACGCCACTCGACAACTATCAACCGGCTAATCAGCTTACTAATAGTTTATCTGAACTGAACTCCGTTTTTGATAAATAATCGCAACTATAAAACGGCACCGCCTCTTTGTAACGCTCGCAGCTGCCGCCTCAGCTACCGGTCCAAGCAAGCAGTGACTGAGCACTAACCGCACATTGCATTCGCGGCGAGCCCTAGTTCGAACTTGTACCGGACTACTGCGTTATCAGAAATCGTACTGGACTGACTGACGGAGTGACTGACTGCTGGTGGAGCGAAAAGCGTCTGTCAGTCATGCCGTTTCGGGTTCTTATCATGCTCCAGTACGCTCCCGGCTGGTGCTTATCAGCCCTGTAGCTGCGCTTTACCCCAACACTTTTTACCTCCACTGTAGAGAAGAAGCCTCCGGGGTGATGTGGATTGCAGTAGCACGTGACCCATCATTATGCTCGGAGTGTGGCACTTGTTGCACCTCGTGCAACATTTTGCTACCGTTCAAAACCCAACGGTTGCTGAATCCAGAAAGAATCCCAAACTACCATTGAATGAAATATTTTCCAGTGACATTTCAAACACCATATAAGGCAAGGTTCTGCTCGGAGTTAAATTTAGAAATTCGGCCGTACTTATCTCGACATGCACTTCGCACACTTTACCGGGATTGCGAAGATAAGGTATAAACTTGACCATGTCATGTGTGTCTGATATACCAATGCGCAGAAAGGCTTTATGTAACGCAATTTCCGTATCGACCTTCGGCCGAAAAGTTGATCCTAGCTTCAAATCTGTTGCGATGGAAGCAGGGAAAAAACGGACAAAGTTTCTGGCAACACTATCGATCACAAAACTGACATTGCGTGAATCCGACCGGTTGTGTGGCCGCCTGATTGTTTTCGAGTGTTTGGTTCACTCCAACCACTTCACCGTAGGTGTCGATGGCCAAATGGCCACTCGCTGCTCAAAATGTGAGAGTCAATCGTCTGATGAAATTTTTTTCACGGATTTGACACACATTCCACTGGAACATCGACAGCTGGAAATAGAACATTTTCCTACACCACAGTGGATGACGCGATTTTGAGTCGTGCCCCTTGCTCTGTCGAAGAACGGAGCAGCAAGTTGCCCGTTAGGTCGACCACCGGGTTGAAATGCAATGCAAATCCGCAACAAGTTTGCGTTAACTATGTTCACAAATTCAGCTGATTCAGTCGCGCAATCAATCGCAGTGTCACTAAACCGTTAAACTTCACCGTAATCCGAGCAGGCGTCGGCGGTTATTTTCACCGTCAGCTGATGCGCTGACAGCTTGACGGACGGGTGGAAAATGTCAACCTCATCTAGTTTTAAATTGTTTTGCTGTTGTTTTGGAAGCGTTGTTTACGTCTAGACGGAGTACAAAAGAATTGGTTTTGCATTATTTTAACCAAAAAAAACAGTCGGCAATTTACGAATACAAATGCTGACAAGATACGTGATGCATTTTTAGTTCTAAGAGACACATGCCCTGGCCTGAAGCAAGTAGTTCGCTGAATCTAATCGGTTGGAGGGGAAAAAATTTATGGCATTTACTTTCCAGAGCAAGATAAGGCCAAAATAAAAGTGACTGACGAAATTGCGCCCTGCCCTTGGTTGCATCCGAACGCTGATTACGGGTAATAAAAGCGCTGGATCACAAATTTCGATGGTGCAACTTTAAGCCTCTATTCAGGTGGCGAGATATTATGTAACGCGATATTCCATTATTAACTTGTCTTTTCCAGAATTACGAAAAATAGGCGGTAGTCTTTTGCTGGTCGAATGGTATGTTGACGTCAAAATATGTTGTTTCTTGCAATGTTTCTTACTGAGAACAGATAACTTGGCGAAGCAATTCGAAGATATTTTAAGTTACAGTAAGGTCGCTTTTTACGCGGTTTCTTTTACGCGGGTTGCTTTCCTCCATTACTCAAAAACGGTACGAGATATCGACCTCATTTCAATCACGTTTTCCGTTTTAGACCACGAGTGATCATATATCAGTTTTCAAAAAAAATCACAATTTTTAGTGTGAATACTCAAAATTTAAAATAATGCATTTTGGTCTCTAGATTGGCCACTATCATATTCAAACGAGGTTTGAACGTTTTAGGACGGTTTTCTTTGTTATATTTGCAATTCAAAAAAGTCGTTTTTTACGCGGGCCCATACAAAATTCGGAACGCATCCCCCGCGTAAAAAGCGACCTTAGTGTAATTTCAATTGAAACTTCGTACTACCATTAATTGTACTTAGTGTTGTATTGCCCTTTCAAGATGCGAAAAACACCCCAATGGCAGTAGGCATGTAGCTAATTCAACATAGAAAGTCACAGAGCCGAATAAAAACAAACACAAAAACCACTTAGAAATACTGTCAATAGCATTGAAACTTTTGGTTTTTCGTTCCTTCATAAACAGGTTTTCATTTACTTGCCAACCGCCTTGGCAACGACGCTACCTCAGCTTGAACTTGTTGCTTATCGCACGTCTTTAAACATCAAACAAATTCATAGAGCTAGAAAAGACTACGACAGAAAATTCAACTCAGAATAGTTAAAAGACGATTTCAAAATTTTTCAAAAGCAAAATAAAATTCTTGCCAAATTGAGCTCAGAAAGACAAAGGATTCAAACAAAGTGATCCAATATTATAGTGCGAATTTGATCATAGAAAAACGCTTTCAGAGGCCAGAATAAGCAAAACAAAAAAATATTTCCGAAATTCAGGAAAGACCAGAAAGGAAGAAAATTCAATATTATATTGAGAATCTAATAAAAAATCGCTTCTGGAGATCAGGAAAGTCCCATATAGGAATTTATATTGACCTAAGAATCACGAAAAAATGCTTCTAAAGGCCAGTAAAGCCGCAGCTCGTAATGGCGAGAAAAAAAGTTGTTTGAAGTTTGAAAAGATCAAAAAAGGAAATGGCTTCAAATTGAACGCGATGTTACAAAGTAAACGCTTCTAAAGATCAAAAGATCTCAAATTCGGTTCATAATGGCAAACAATATTTTTTAATGTCAAAAAGAAAATTTCTAGCGATTAACGATTTTGTATTCCCTCTATATCGTAATGTTCCAGTATAAGGTTTGTATCCGCAATAATCCGGACACCTTCAAATGAGTGTATCTCTGCAATATTCAAGCTATGAGCAACTCTCTTCACTCAAACATAGCTGGGGGTCTATACTTTGGCCTACTTTGATTTGTGCTGACATATCGTAAACAGTGCACGAACGGATCTTGTACAGCCGTACCGCAGATCCTCACCTCTCGATACGTGAATTAGCAAAACAGGTTAATTTGCCCAAAACCACAATCCTCGATGTGTGTGTGCGATCAGTAACTACTGAAAAAATATCATTAACTAACGGTAAAGTTTTTCTGTTACTGATATTGTCTGATTTTTTTTGTAGGACTTTACAATCATATAATTTTTACATAAGCGCAAATAGGAAAATTTTTTAGGGGAGGGCTATTTTTCCTAACTTTTCATTGAAAAAATATCGATGAATTATCGATTGAAAAAAATATCGATAAACGCTTTAATAATTTTATAATTAAATTCTGTGTAACAAAGTGTTGTAACAAAAAAAACAAATACAATAAAAAAGATCACTTCAATCGGGATTGAATCTTCGAACTAATAAATTAAAAATCTCAACCACAGCGTCAACGCCAATCTCTTCCAGCAAAGCTGATTTAGTATTGAGTACAGCTAGATATGAGAATCTATTTTGCGTGCTGACCTTACTAAGCCCCGTTTTTAATCGCCATATTACTGAAAAGCCACCCTCCACAGGTTGAAAAACAGTTCAAAATGGGCCTATGTTGAATACAATCCTTCTGTGAAAAATTCTGGGTGGGAGCTAGAAAATTTCTTGTGTGAGATGGGAGCGATCTTTACGGCATTCGAAAGCTCTTATGTCCGAAAGTGAAATAAACCAATTTTTGGCCAAATTTTGTTTAAATTAACAGTTAAGAAATGGACTAAAAAACATTTTCTTTTCCTAATTTCCCTAATGTAAACCTAAATCGCCAAACATATGCAATACCGTTAACGAAAAACCTGAAAGTACAGCTGAATAAAGCAACGCTGACAACAAACGTAGCGTTGATAATTTGCTTAAAACTCAAATGCAAATTACTGATATTTACTGATAGTAATCAGTAACGAATAAATCACTAACGGGGTGATTATTATTATTGATTTTATTGAGGTTTTAACATAGGAGTCATTCACCTCCTTACCCTAATTTACATTTTCAGTTTATAAGGTATTTTATTAAGTTTTTGCCTTTCTCCTAGAAAGGTATAGCAATCACTTGCAAAACCGAAAGTATAAAAGTGCTCCAAAGAGCCGAATGGCATATATCACTCGACTCAGCTCGACGAGCTGAGCATTTTCTGTATGTGTGTGTGTGTGTGTATGTGTGTGTGTGTATGTGCAGATTTTTATTCTCACTCACTTTGCTCAGAGATGGCTGGACCGATTTTCATGAAATTAATTGCAAATGAAAGGTCTTGTTGTCCCATAAGACCCAATTAAATTTTATTGTAATCGGATTTTTAGTTTAGAGGTTATGTATCAAAATGTGAAAATCACGGAACATCATTATCTCGAAAACTACACAACCGATTTAAACAAAATTGATTTCAAATGAACGGGCTATCTTAACTTTTGAATTTTATGAAGATTGAACTTGTGGTTCAAAAGTTATGAAAAGAAAGGTGTTCTGAAGACTGTTTAATCTCACTCATGTTTCTCAGAGATGGCTGGACCGATTTTCACAAAATCAGTGTCAAATGGAAGGTCTAGTTGCCCCATAAGACCCTATTGATTTGTTTTCCAATCGGACTATTACTTTGCCTGTTGTGTTTAAAAGTGTAAAATCAGGCTATGAAAAGGAACATATTCCGAAGACTACTTGGACTCACTCACTTTTCTCAAAGATGGCTGACCCGATTTCCACGAAATTAGTGTCAAATGAAATGTATATCTGCCTCATAACACTCTATTGAATTTTACTGTAGGCGGACTGTAACTTCGTCTGTAATGTATCGAAATGTGAAAATCACGAAACTTCATTATCTCAGAAACTACACAACCGATTTGAACAATATCGATATAAAATGAACGAGCTAGTTAAGGGGTAACTGATGAATTATGATTGAACACGTGGTTTTAAAGTTTGGCTGCCCTACACGTTCCCATTTCATTTAATTATAATCGAACTTAAGCAACCGTTATTTATTAAATTGTTAATAAAACAACGGAAGTCTTTTATCTCAAAGATTACATGACTTATTTGAACATAGCTAGTGTCATACGAACGAGTCATCTCTCGAACTTACAAATAACAAACTTCATAACAATTTGATATGCTCAAAAGTTATGGAAAGCGAAGAAATTCAAAGACTATGTATAACTATACCTGCTTTGATCGATATATGTGGCCTCAACATAATTTAAATGTGGTATCGTACTATTTGAACGTTCCAATTTAATTGATTCCTTGCGATGTGTTAAAAGACTGCAAATGCACGACGAACCGGCCATAGGATATGATCAAAGTCAATTAATAAATCGTTTGAAATGATTTTCTGACATCAATCTGACACCGGAAATACCCATATTGGGAGGTACTTAGTTATTTTGGTTGTTTTCCAGAAACTAAAAGTGGTCATCTTTAAATTCAAAATGGTATCCAGGGCCAATGTTTGGTTTCTATGCATCATCTCGATTACAGAAATATTCATATTGAGTATTATTCGGTCATTTTCGACTGTTTCCTAAAAGTTGCCATTTAGCAATTCAAAATGGTGCCTGAGGTCAATTGTTAGCTCATTGCATCATTCTAGTTCCAGATATACTCATATTGGATGGTATTTGGTTATTTTAGGCTGTTTTTCACAAACCGGAAGTCGCCATCTTGGATTTCAAAATGGTATTTGAGATAATTTCTAGCCTCTGAGCGTCATTCTGGTAGAAGAAACACCCATATTGGGTGTTATTCGATCATTTTCGGCTGTTTCCCAGGAACCGGAAATCGCCAACCTAGAATCCAAAATGGGATGTGTGGTCGATTTCAGCTGCTGTGTATCATTCTAGATCCGGAGATACTCATGTCAGATGGAAATCGGCCATTTTTGGCTGTTTTCCAGAAACCAGAAGTTACCATCCTACAATTCATAGTGGTGTTTGTGCAACATTCTGGCTCCGGAGATACTCATATTGGGTGGTATTTGGTTACTTTGGGCTGTTTTTCAGAAACCAAAAGTCGTCATTTTGAACATTAAAATTGCCTGTGAAATCAATTTCTGTCATCTGGGCGTAATTCTGGTTCCGAAAACATTCATATTGAATGGTATTTGGTCATTTCCGGCTGTTTGCCAGACACCGGAAGTCACCATCTTAAAATTCAAGATTGTGTCTGTGATCAATTTTTAGCTTCTGTGCATCTCTCTGGTTCCGGAGATACTCATATTTGATGGGAATCGTCCATTTTAGGCTGATTTCCAGAAACCGAAAGTTGCTATCTTACAATCCAAAATGTTGCCTAAGGTCGATTATGGAACATATTTTTTACCACTAAAACATTCACCTGCCAAATTTGGTTCCATTTAGTTGGTTAGCTCTCGAGATGTGCGGAAATTTGTGTTTCATTTGTATGGCATCCCTCCCTTCCAAAAGAAGGAGGGGTGTCAAAACATTATGGACATATTTTTTACCCCTTAAAACATCTACATGCCAAATTCGGTTTCATTTGCTTGGTTTGTTCTTGAGTTGTGCAGAAATTTATGTTTCATTTGTATGGGACCCCTCCCTTCCAGAAGAGGGAGGGGTCTCAAATTATCATGGGAACCTTTATCGGCACCAAAAACCCCTACATACAAATTTTCACGTCGATCGGTTCAGTAATTTTCGAGCCTATATGGATCAGACAGACAGGCAGACCGGATTGCATTTTTATATGTATAGATTACAACATCAATATTTTTTAAGAGTGAATATACATTTATTGGATGGAAGCGTTCATGTAAATCTATTTTTACAAATAAAAGTTTGAATGAGAAAGGCTGGGTCTGACCGCTAGGTGGATTAATTTAGGTTTTTCGTTAGGCAGTGACAAAGCTTCTTCCAAAGTATTGGGAATGTTGTTGTTAAATCGTTCGGTATCAAAAGCTCTACAGTCAGTTATGATATGGTGTATGGTAATGGGGGAGCCACAAGTAATACAATTAGGGGGATTAGTTTTGTCTAGTCTATAACTGTGGGTAAGGCGTGTGTGGCCAATACGTAAGCGGGTTAAAACACGGCAAACAACCGGGATTTTATTGTCGGGCCAACAAAGAGTTGACAGTTTGAACCTTCTTAGACTACATGAAGTGTTTTTAAACCATTCGATATCCCAAGAGTCCCTTATTCTGTTTCTAGCCCATCTTGAGACATCAATAGCGGGGAGAGGAAGTAAATCAACCGGTTTTTCTCGACCTGAACCGGCAAGCTTGTCAGCAACTTCATTGCCATTAATTCCAGAGTGTCCGGGGACCCAGCAGAGAGTGACTTTATTACTAATGGACGTTAGTTTAGTTTTAGTTAGCCAAGGATGGGAGGACGAATCAGAATTTGAAGTCTGCAGGCAACTGGCTGAATCGCTGAAGATGACAGTTTTTTTATTGGGGTCTAGGGATATTTCGGAGGCTTTCATTAGGGCGAAGGCCTCGGCACTGTAGATGCTAGAGATAGAGGGGAGAGAGGAACTTATATTCAAGTTTAAGGATTCAGAAAATATACCATAACCAACCTTGCCGTCGGCTACAGATCCGTCAGTATATATGTGGTGGTAGTTCTGATATTTATCGGAAACTAATTGTTGGAAGTGCTGTTGAACTATGGAAGGAGTAACCTGCTTTTAAAGTGTTGAGAAGAGTGAGGTCTATGGAAGGGGAGGGTTGGTTCCATGGTCGGTTTTTAGTTCTAGGTAATATAGCAATCGGTGGAAGATTAGAGCGGGTTGTAGATTGGAAAAGTTGTAAAGTTCTATTTACCAGGGGAACGTCGCTTTGACCGGTAATGCTCAACCATCGAATGGATTTCCTGACAAGGCAAAAAAGAAGATAGTATTTGAAAGGCAGTTGACCACATTCTGCCATGATAGCAGATGTAGGGCTAGTGACGAAAGCACCTGAAGTAGAACGAAAGGCGCGATTGTACAGCGGAAGGAGTCTTCCTAATACTGATTCACCTCCTCTACTGTAGAGTCCAACTCAATAGAAGATTTTAGGAAGCAGCCAAGCATTTACAAATTTAAGCATAGTGGACCTATGGGCATAGGATCGAGATCCAATGATCTTGATGACCCGCATTTTATTGATGGTTTTTTTTTCTAACAGCATTAGCATGCTCTTTAACATTGAGACGTCTATCAAGATATACACCAAGAATTTTGAGAGTTGGTTTACTGGGGATAATTACTTGATTAAGTTTAATATCTCGAAGCTTACTTATACCTTTTCTATTGGAACTAATGTGAAGCAGTTGGGATTTTTCGGGAGAGATGGTAAAACCTATCTCATCAGCCCAATGAGCTACAGTGTTAACCGCAGATTATAGTCTATTACGGGCTAAGGATTTGAAAGGGTTGAAGGAAAGTAACAAAATATCATCGGCAAAAACAAAGATATGGATGTTGTTAGGGATGATTTCAAAAAGAGACTGCATACAAAACAAACGGGGTGAAATGTTCGAATGTACCTTTTATATCAAGGTTTCGTCAGTTAGTTGAAAAGAGGGAGGAGTTAAGAAGAGCAGAGAATGGCAAGGGAAGTAAAAAACCATCGGAAACAGAAAGTGACAACAACAACAAATCGTTTACAAAGTCAAATAGGTTGTATCCATTAGTGTTGGCTGTGCTTGGGAAGAGAGGTAGTAATTGGCTGCTCGGTATGATTTAGACAACTGGTCGAATTACTAGATTTTCAAATTCAGGTATCTAGACCAGGTAACTCTAGATAGATGTAGTCCTACGTCAAAATACTTCCAAAGGCCCGAAAAGGCCTAAACATGATTCCAAACCGAGTTCAGAATGGCAAGAAAATTTTGGGTCAAAATCGTTTGAATATTATCTCAATGATTATTCACAAAATGGCATGAAAAGATAGTAAAAAAATCGAACAGGTTAATTGGACAGGTTATATGAGATACAACCGCAAGGTTAACGAAGATTAACGACAGGCTGTCAACGTCAAAACTAATTTATGTATTTATTATTATTTTAGTTCGACCACTGACCCGTTAAATAACGGACCGGTGCCAACGGCTTTACTTCCTGATGCAATGGAAGGCGTGATTTCAGAGATTTATTGCTTCAGAACATCTCCTGAGTCTTGATACGAAACTCTCCCAATCGCTTCTAGTGGCTAAAAAGAGGTAAGCAATGTTCAAAATAGAAAAGTACGCAGAGTTAGAGAAAAATTCTTCCAAAGCCAGGAAAGGCCGAAAACAATTCTAAATCGACCTTAAAATGCTTCTAAACAACAGAAAATTGAACAAAACATATCTGAAATGGCCAAAACCAACTAGAAAGGAAGAAAAAAAAAAAGATTATTACGGGAGTAACTTCACGGTAAAATCAGAGTGAAGTGAATAAAGTCCTATTACGGGACTAACTTGGGTGTGGAAAAAGTCGAAAAACGATGAAAATGACATTTGCCGTGAAGTTTCGCTTATTATGAGTGTCATATCACTGAAGTGAAAACGCCCATTTTGAACGGTGTAAAAAATTCACGAAGATGAGAAAGGTTTTAAAACCGATGGATTTGTGATCCAATGATAATATATATCGGATTCATTGCTCAGCAACAAGACGCATAATTTATTTTTTGAAAAAATCGACTCTTTTGGACTAACAAGCAGGGCCGGCGTAACACTATTTTTCCGAGTGGGTAATAAGGAATGGGGAAGGTACTTGGGTGACAAAGACATAGCCAAAAAGGTTGATGGGCAGGGAAGGTAAGTAAGCTTATATAATTACCCAATAAGCTCACTTGCAAAAAAAAATTCTACGCCCTAGCGAGCGGCCTTCTGGCAGTTAAGTGGAACGTTCGTCATGGTGGGCGAGCACATGTATGTTGGCATCTTTTAGGATTCTTTCTTCGTCTTGTTCATCAATTCCTCTCAGTTTTTCGCAACAAAACTGTTGGAATAGATCTTACGCTTCAGTTTTTTTTCCAGAAACTTTTGATGGGACGCAGCTAGGGGACGCTCCATCTTCTTCAACGATGGCTTCGAGTAGGAATCCAACGGCAGATCCAGCCAGAACACCGCGTCTTCGTTCTTATGGTATTTCTTGAAAATTACAATGAAAGCTCTTCTATACTAAAAGAGCGGCAACATCCACTGATTGTCAGCCACAGCAGCATATTTTTTGGGAGCTTGGTGTGTGAAATAAACTTCACCTCAGTACTCACTGCCTTCGTGGGGAAGTAAAATACGAAGTGCCCTGCCAGTCGTTACCATGCAGGGTGAGATAGGGCTCGACGTACATCACCACCGCCACGTCGCGATCACTGGGAAAATCGACATATTTTTTTTTCAGACAATACAATTCAGACTAAGACTTAAAAGTCATTCCATTACACAAACTTCAGCCCTTTTCAAATGTTAGTACAGATAACTCAAAAATATATGCAAAGTTGTTCAGGGTGGTGAGGCCTACATACTCACAAAATTCATCGGATTCTGAGAGGGTGCTACCAACATTCGGACAAGTTGAAGCGAAATCCTTCGGATACAAAAAATTAACGAGAATTTGGACTTAGAAATTTTTTCATCATCCAGATTGGCCGCTTTACTAACCTTAAAATGTCCGGGCATGTTTGTGGTTCTGTTCGAATCTGGAGTAGAACTAGAATCATTTCGTATTATTGACAAATGGTAATCCATTATAACGATAAATTTAGCCGGCACTTTTTAGCGCCTCAGAATAATTAAATTGAAGTTGTTAGTGGTTTTTTGCCCCTCGCCAAAGCGTTGCTTATAGTGATAGGAAAAGTTATTTTTGAAATAGTTTTCTTTTTCAAAGCAGGATTCCGTCCTCGCTGTTTTACAACTTCGAAATACAACTTCGGAGTAAGTGCCATTTCTGGCAGCATTACTTTCAACTATGAAACGATTTTCCTGAGTTGTGTTGCTGCGTGAAATAGGCTAATTGGCCCAATCACAGATTTCTAATTTACTAACTTGATAATCAAAATTTTATCGCAGCCCCTTTTTTACATTCCTCCATTTCATCACTTACGCGGCGGTATTCAGAGTAATCACACGAGCTTTTCATCATACAGGTAGCACGATTATTCGTCGTCGCAGAACTATTTTGTTTAATCGAGTTTACAAGTTAGAATGTCTGGTCAAGCCCAAATTGAAGGAAAGACAAAGTGCCGTTCATTTCGTGCTGAGCTTCAATTCCTGCTATGTATATTTCATCTTCATCGTCTCCTGCATAATGGAAATTATGCGCGTTGGTGTTGCAGTGTCTGGCGGCTGTAACACTGCTGAAATGGTAAATGCTGCTAGAGATAGAAAACGGGAATAATCCCGCATCATCTGCAGTAGGCAATCCGCAATGGCGGGGAATTGAGCATTTTTCCAATGTTACCAATCATTTAGTAAAGAAGAGAGTTGAAAGAAAATTATTACTGAAATTCACCGCTTTACAGCCTGCTGTGATTCTACGTTAACTTTATGGTCAACCATTTCAATTTTTCATATAACGACGCCCCACTTAGAAGCTTTTAAGTAGTTATTATATCTGATTTTCAAATAATTTCATTGTTACTTACAATAGTTCAACCTTTGAGCGTTCCATATTGAAAGACAGTCGCGACACTCATTTCCATCACCTGAATTTTACATCATTCACTTAAGTAGAGCAAACGACATGTAATGTCGAAACGAAACAATTATCAAAAACAAGCACACTTTGTTTATTTGTAAACAAAGGTCACACAACCGATCATCGGGTGAAGTGAAGATTTTAAAGTAACGTGGAAGCCACAACGTAAATAAGCTAATAAATCACAGCAAATTTTTGGCGGTTGCCAACGTAGATGGGGACAATTCTTTGTAATTACATAGTTGCCATCTTCACAGACAATCGAACCGAACCTTACCGGGTACAGCACGCGGTCCCGCTCCGATTAGATTACAACTTGGGACAATCGACAATCGGATCCGGCACCGTCTGCAACCGCCAACCGCGCGGGTTTCCGCCGATACCCGATGCACAGTTCAACAGGCCACGGATCGCTCGCAGCCGGATTCTATTTCGGGAACGTCACACAATCGCCGCGCGGCGCACATGGTCACTAACACCGTCGCGCGACGTGCAGCAGAAATCACTTTTTCCTACCCTTTTTTCTTTCTTCTTGTTTTTTTTTTGGTGATAACGCTTTCTTCACACCTGCCTTCGCCGCCGCCGCCGCCGTTTGTGTCGATGATAACGCGCCACCTTCCCGGATCGAATTCTACCGCACCGGGTGGAAAGGCGATTACTACTACTGCTGCTGCCGGATCGCCAGAAGATACTGGTTTTCGGTTAGTTCTCGCGTGAGCAGGATTGCCGTGAGTTTTTCACGGTTCTGAGCGCGCGCTGTGTGTGCGACTACGCGACTGACAGTGGCGCGATCGACGGATGGTTTGCAACGATCGTAGGAAGCCAGTGACTTCGCACACACCACTACAAACCACAAAAAAAAAAAAAACAAGCGTATGAAGTTGGAGCGAAAATTTCCGCGAGCGACAGACGCCGCCACATCATAGCCGTCGCGTTGTTTACTGGTTTACATACATTCTTTCTGTTTGCCGGTTTGTTTTTTTTTACACAGCGAAAAAAAAGCTGACTTTGTGCGCCACTGTTTGGTTGGTTTGTGAATTTGTTTAGTTGTTTATCAGTTCATCAGTATACGCAGTGCAAGAGGCCAATTGCTGCCGCGATGGCTCGCAACGTTCTGAATCGGTTGACGAAGTGGAAATATCCGAGTCAGTTTCTGCTTTGTTTATACACAATTCATAGGAAAACTAGGATTTGTCATGCCAGTGCCTTTGTGCGTCTTTATTCGCCCCGTGAATATGTCTCACTAACTATATTATTATGAGGTATTTTTTTTATTTTTTAACATAGTTCTATTAAAGACACTGAACTTGTCGAAACAACGATTTTTTTATTGGCTTTTTGATGAATTCTCATTGGTTTTTTGATACCTTTTATGACTTTTTTAAAATTATTTTTTCGACGATTTTCAAACTACTTTTTAATGAAGGAATGTTTTGAGAGGGAGAAAAAGAGTATGAAATTTTCCCTTAGAATAAAACACTGTTTTTTAATTATAGTGATTTTTTTTTTTCAAATAAAATATAACCCTAGTTTCCATCCACAAGCAATGACGCTGAGTTTGACAACCCTCGAATGCCGCACAGCAGCAAGCTTGCAAGCAGCGAAATTACTTCCCTCCCTTCTGCTAGTCAACCACCCATCCTAGTTGGCGTTGCGCCAAAACAGCACACAACAGTAAAGCGCTACTGTTTGCCGATCAAAAAAGCGGTACGGGTTATAAATAAAATAGCAATACACCGGCAGCGGAACGAGACAACAGTAGCAGTAGCAGAGCCAACTTGCGCCCTCTCTAGAACTGGGTCAAGGTAACCAAGGTTAAGCATTTTATCGATTAATCGGAGTCCGCAGCGGAACTGTCCTGCTGCAACAATTCAATTTGTTTTGGGGTTGTTTCCTGTGTGTGTGCGTCTGTATGTTGAGGTAGGACAGAGCCATGCTCTGGAGGATATCGAAATCATCAACTTGTACTGCTCACCCCTGCAGGTATGCTGCCCATGGTGGGTGAGCGATTGAGTTTCAACTCTGTCAAAAGTAACCGTGGCAACCGACGGTGAAACTAACTGCTGGTGTCCTTTGATGTTGGATTCGCACGCATGAGTCGTCATTTCCTATTGACATTGAACCGATTCTAACTATAAAAGATTACGTAAAGCCATGGGCGCAACTAAGGAAAATTTCTAGGGGGGGCTAGTTTTCATGTATGTAATTTGAAAAAACGGAAAAAGGAGTTTTAATATGCTTATTTAATAACGCTTATAATAGTGTCGTAACAGCAGAAAAAAATCACTTCGGGATAGAATCTCCGAAGATGTACTGAATATCTTGAACACAGCGTCAACGCCAACCTCTTTCAGCAACACTGACTTGATGTTGAGGAGAGACAGGTTTGGTAAATGGCTGAGCAGTGCTTTTTAACAGCACACCCATACTACCTGGAATAAAATAGACCCCAGTGTGGTTCAAGGCATAATACCCTATTCCTACCTCCACGTGTTACCGACTGTGATACGAAAAATCAAGGGAAAACCGGTGAACCGGTGGAAACTTGGTCGTATGCTGACAGGAAAGGGGTAGTTGTTCTCCTTAGAGAGCAGCTTGTCTGAACCCCACAGACTAGGGGCGGCTCAAACAGCGACTGATCTGGACCGAACGGCTGAACTATGAAATGCGGTGTCTCACCAGCTACACCTATGTCGGCAGCCCCGTCGCGAGACTAGGCATCGCAGCCCTAGTAAGGCAGCATACTAAAATAAACATACTACGAAGAATCAAGAATTCAAAACGAACCGGAACAATAGGCAATGACCCAGCCGACGAAATAAGGACGACGATTAAAAGCTCGGTGTAACAGTAGATCGCTCAACGCCCCGGATGTCGACTGGATTCCGCTGGATTAGCTAGAATCCCGCCATTTCGACATCGTTGCGCTCCAGGAGTTTTGCCTGATAAGAGAGAAGGTACGGTGGATTTGTGACCGGAAGGCACAGTACCACCAAAGCGGTGGCACAACCAATGAGATTGGTAGCGGTTTTATAGTGCTGTGCAGGATGCAGAGTCGTGTGATGAAGTGGCAGTCAATCAGAGACAGGTTGTGTTTGTTGAGAATAAAAGGCTGGTTCTACAACTACACTATTCCCAATGTGCACTGCCCTCACGAAGGAAGACCTGATGCAGAAAAAGAAACGTTCTACGCACAGCTGGAGAAACTTCACGATAGCTGCTCGCGTAGAGACATCAAGATCGTCATTGGGGACATGAACGGAAGGAAAGATTTATATAAGCCGGTGATCGGCCCGCACAGCCTGTACACCGTGACGAACGACAACGGCTAGCTATGCACCAACTTCGCAGCTTCCCACGGGCTGGCAGTCCAAAGTCCCTTGTTTCCTCGACCAACGTACAGCAAAACAATTGACCACGTTCTTCACAGACATTACATACGTACGCATCAATCACAGTGCTGATCGGACATGACTACTTCAATACAAAAAACTACAAAACCCTGATATAACCGTTAGTCCTCTGCGGAAGTCCTCTCGGTGTTTTCGAACGGAAGGCGCTGCGGACTATCTACGGTGGAGTACAAACGGATGACGGATAACGGCGACAGCGCATGAACCATTAGCTACAGGCGCTGCTTGGAGAGAACCCCATTGCGCACCTGGCGAAAGACTATATGTTGCGGTAGGCCGGTCACGTCGTAAGGATGCCGGACGACAACCCTGTGAAATCACTTCTCTTCAGCAAACCCCACCGGCACCAGAAAGTAAGGGGCGCAGGAGCTGGTGAAACACAACCCAAAACCGAGTAAAATGGCGACAACATCTTGATCACCGATGGAAAAAAATCGCTTCTAGCGACTAATGAATACGTATAAACCAAGCCTATGATGCGTTGACATCGTCGTCAGTGTGCGAGTTATTCTTATTCTTCGCACATTTTCAAACAGACCTCCATGGTAGGTGAATAACGAAGATCACAAAAGAGCACCATATAAAAAAAATCGTTACTGGTGCACTCTCTCCGCCTTCCTTCTTACGATGTACTTTTCATCGTGGGAGCACGCAATATATGTTATTCTCTATGTGCACAGCTGAGAATATAAAGTTAGTCGCGTTATGAACAAGTAATGAATAAGAGAAATTGGATCGTAAATATTTACTCAACGATGGGGATTTTTTTTCAAAAAAGAGAGTTCGTGTTTTCCTACTCTCACTCAACTCAACGGGGGTTTTTTTGGTGGTAGCTGGTAGGTGCAAGCGCAAGTGCAAATTGCTAGTTGGTTAGAAGCTTTTGACGGTATAAGGCGTCAAGATGGACAAAGGGCTAAGAAAAAATAATGTATCCGAAAAAGTTCGGCAAATGTTTGTGGCGGAGAATGGCAATTTCCGGTGCACGGCGGTGGAAAATTGTAGCTATCGGCCAAAAGTCATTAACGTTACGAACTGCCATCGTAACTTTTTCTCTCTCAGTTTGCCATGATCAGACAACAAATATTTAGCTAACCTTTTATAGTGTTTTCATAACAAAAAATGAGATTTCGGAAATATTAACTTAAACAACTTTTTTAACAATTTTAAATTTTGTGTATTGATAATGTAAAGCAATGCCTTGGTGCTACATTCCGTCTTGAAATTTGAACTTCTGTTTATTATACACAGACTTCGCAGCCAACTGTTGAGTGTACAGGACAATTGCGGGGCTAGAGCTACGATCCTTCTGACACTATTAGTTTTCCCCGAGCTGGAGAGAGAGAGAGACTTTTTTATTTCAAATAAAGTTGTTCCTTGATCATTGACAAAATTGATTTTTTTGACGTAGATTACGTCTTACGGCAACATATATAGGGGTTCAACTTCAATACAGGGATCCAATTTCGAAAACCGAAAACATGGAGAGCGTCACGAAAATTGTCCAATTTCAAACGTTCTAAACTCAGTCAGTTTTCAACCGATTTCCGTCATTTTTGCAGCAACCGATTGGAAAATCATTTAAGCAACCGTCCAAATGCAGAAAATTGTAATCTGACTGTTCGAACTATTGTACTATTGAAAATTGTTGAACCTTGTCGAAACGTAAATGTCGACCTTTGATTGGTTGCTTGCTGCCTTTCCCTAAAAAGGACGACAGAATGGAGTACCTAGTTAGCCAGGAATGCACTCGTTGGGCTATATAAGAGACTGCTTCTCCTTAAGCAATCTCAGTTTACTAGCAGCAGGCAGCAGCGGCGGACAGTAGCAGCGATGGCAGTGGGCAAAGGCGGCGTGGAGCAGCAGCGGGCAACAGCGGCGGCGGTAGTGGTTAGCTGCAGAACCTAACTTTTTCAGTTCGGCTCCCTTTTGATCTGAGTTGGACCCCACCAGTGGTAATTCAATTCAGATATCGTTGGGTGAATACAGCCAGAAATTAAATGAGACTCGCACCGCCAGGTGGTTTGAGAAGCCACCATCTTCCAGGGTGTATATATATAGGGTGTGTGCACATATATAACGTGTGTCATTATTTATAGCGTGTGTCGCTAGCGTGCGTGGCTAGCTATATACCGCGTGCATGTCTATAGCGTGCGTGGCTTGCGTGTGCATGGTTATATAGTTTCTGTGCTTGTCTATAGCGTGTCTGTGCATGTCTATAGCATGTCTGTGCATGTTTATAGCGTGCGTGGCTAGCTATATAGCGTGTGTGCATATCTACAGCGTGCGTGGCTAGCTATATAGCGTGCGTGACTAGCAGTATAGCGATAAAAATTATCATATATAGTTTCAAATAAATCATCTCATGTTGATTTTACACAGTAAATCATTCAGAACTAAATCAAAAATTTGCCATGTCAAAAAACAATATTCAGTTGTCAATAAATGGCATTGACAAACATTATTAACCTCTTGTGACTTCAGCTAAGCCTCAAAGTTTACTGAGTGTATTTTAACATTTATTTGAATAATGTTTGCGCCAGTGAACCTGAATCACACAATATTTGCAGCGATCAGTTTTAAAATTATCTACGCTACTGCAAACTGCAGAAAATTGTTCGTATTAAACCTAGGTTACCGGGAATGCACTATTGGCCCTCATCGTAGCCACTGCCTAAATTAGGCTTTCTCAGTGCAACTTGATACAAAAGACAGCCACAAAACAATACAATTTCATTCTTGTTTTGGATATGGCGTCAAGTGAAACTGCTCAGCTGCACATAGCTTCTGCTGTTGTTCTTTGTCGTTACCGGTGCCGTCTGTAGAGGTAAACGACATCTGGAACAGAGAGACCATTAAATTGATTAGCCCCATTGAGTGTATTCCCAAACCTATTGCAAGAAATATATTGACTTAAGACAGGCTGTCGTATTCTAGGTTAACTCTGCGGTCGTGTCTAATAAACAACCTCTTCAACTTTTTCACGATGGGTAATTCCTTACATATAATTAGTTGGTGTTAAGTCAGATCCTTTTTATATAAACAAATTCTAGATTTACTACTCTTTGAATTTCGGAGTTTTCAAGCTTTTGTGCAATTTTGATGTTACGGGCCCGTTTGATTTATCACTAACAGCATGTTTCTCCTACTTGACCCATTATGGCCAAACAACATCTGTCGTTACAAACCCAACCAACTTTTCAGAAACAAACCCCCTGTGGTCAATGAAAGCAAATAAATATGTTACCAAAATCGAACCATCGAACCGCACTGTGTCAACAGGGTGTGTTACAACTGATTCAATTGTGACGTACGGAGAACTTACAAAACAAATTTCTTCTAAATATGTATTAAGAATTTTTTCCTTACTGTTACAAGTGTATACAAATTTTAATAACAGTTCGAATATTTCCAAAACAAATAAAAACAAAGGTTCAAACTGTAACTGTTTTCAGTACAGAGCATATAGCTCTGAAACTAACCTTATTATCGTTGTGGCAATGCTTTTCGGTCGGAGGGCTGTGGAATGAGCGCGAAGCCTTTTGAGACCACTATTGTTGGCCCTAACTAGTGTTTCTTGAACTGGTATTCCGCGAACATTCGACTGATTGAAATCAGACCAATCAGGAAAAAAGCTTCGATGAGCTTTTTATCATACTAATTGTTTCTCTTCTATCAGGTATAAATCAGGCATTAGACGTAAAAAACACTTGCCATATTTTGTTTGGATTTAAGTTGCATAACATTTTTACTAGGGTAAATATGTTTGTTAAATTAGCCGTTACAAATTTGATCTGTAAATACTTTATGTCATTTGTACTCAGAAATATAGAAAATTGAAAAGGAAGGGAAAAAAGATCTGAGTTGTTATGCTTATATTCCAAGTTCCTTGTTGAATTTAGTATGAATAAACAAGTCCAGTGATAATAAAAATGTCGTTGCCAGCATATGTTTAATAAGAATGATAATTCTACAAACCTCTACAAATTTTTGCTAAAGATTTTGCTAAAGAAGCCTTATTTTACCTCTCGGTATTATTTCTGTACTTCTGTACAAATATATTCGGTTCAACACAATTGGCATACAGCACTAAAACCTGAAAATCGCAGCACTGAAACGTGAAAATGCAGTATCAAAATCTGCAATAATGCATCCAAAACCAGTTCAAAAGCAAGGCAAGCATTATTCAAAGATTTTCAAAACTCCATCCCCTCTCACTCTTCCATAACGTTACTACCCAAATTAGTATGAGGAAAATATTCCATTCACTAATCATAACAGAACTAGTGAGTAATGTCATTGACGAAATCGCAACGCAATACAACAAACGTATGATTTCTCGGTAACAAACATAGCACATTTTGGTATCTGTTTGGCTGCTATAGAAAACCTGCTGAAAAAAAAACCTTCCGAACTACTTACTCTCCCTCCCATCATCATCGCTGCTGCGTCACTGCGATGCGAGATGCAATCCAACCAACATTTATGGGACTCTCAATTATTCTTTTGCTTGTTGCTATCGTTTTTTTTTCCTACGATACGCCACGACGAAGAGAGAATTACAACGGAGCAACGCGCATCACTCTATTCTCAGAGTTGTATGTAGTCAACTGTTGTATTTGTCATCTCCGAGTGACCAAGGCACCAACATTTTATTACGTATTGAGAGGATACAATTTTAGTCATGAACTGTGCACTTCATGATGTGCACAACTCAAGATGAAAAAACAATCAGCTCAAAATCATTTCATTTCAATCATTTTTTCAAGATTCTTGATACAGCACGAGTTACTACAGCTCTTGTCTGACTGGTAAGATAAGTAAGAGAGCTAGGCTTGAGAAACGATCCTGGGTGCAGAACTAGTTCATAGCCAATGAATGACGACATCTCAATTTGTGTTGATTTTGATTCTCTGATAAGTAGTATGGAATGTATTTATATTGAATACAATCATTCTCTGGAAAATTCTAGAAGGGGCTAAACACTTTCTAGAGGGGGCTGAAGCCCCCCTAGCCCCCCCGTAGTTGCGCCCATGCGTAATGCGTAATATAACAAAAATCAATCCTTGAATGTCACCTACCGTTTATATTCCCGTGCTTGTTAAATATCACAGCTTGTGAATGTCCTTCAGGACAAAAAAACAACAACACTTCGAAGTTCACGGTCACTTTTGTTCCCTTACTGCATTCGCCACTTAATTTCAGATAGACACTCGGCTGAGCTTTTCTCTCAACCCTCTTGTCTTCCGGGTTGACAATTAAATTCTAATGAGCCGGAAATGGTTCCACTAAAAGTTAACAATCCGCTTCTTGACGACTGGTTGTTGTAAACGCCGGATTTAACTGTCTTCCGAAGGGACAGTTTCCTTGGGTGATGAAAATAAAAGCTACATAACAAGACAGAAACCTGCCGTGACCCCTCGCAGGGGGACACGATCCGTTGGACTGACTCCGTGCGGAATAATTCTTACTGTTTCGCGGTTGGATTCTAGCGGCGAGACGACTCTCTTCGGTTTGAGTTATAAGGATAGCACTGTTTTCCTCGAGAGAGTGGAATGAGAAGGAAAGAGTAAGAGAGTGGGAAACACAGTACAACAACTTGTTGCCCCAGAGTGTGCGGCTTCAGATGTTAGAAAGGGATGACTGACTAAGGTTGACACGTGCAGTGCGGCTAATTTTCCACCGTCTGGCGGAGGCAGAGTAGGCGCTTTGAGAATATGTACTGTTCTCACGCGTTCTGCGAGCTTTCGGGAGGTGAAGCTTTCGATGAGAATGATAGAGAGAATGGAGTTAAAAAAGCGTCGTTCAGTATATATGTAAATGCCGTTGGAAAAAATTCTTTTGCGTTCTATTTCTGATCGTCATAGGGTGGCTACACGTAATACAATATTCTCGTGAAAAAGTACATCTCTTTTACTTGAATGAATTTGGTGTGAATTACCTTCTAGTTTACGTCAACATTTCACGAAAAGTTAAAAAATATTTATTTAATTTTTTAAACTTGCTTTCGAAGTAGAATACTTCTCTCAGGAAGTTCGGCTACATAGGGATGTGAAATGTAAATCTAAAACCGAAAAAAGTGAAAAATATGTCCAATTTCAAATGCTAATAAATCGGTTAGTATTCGATGGATTTCCTTCGTTCTTGCAGCAATAGATTGAAAAATTTTCTAAGATTCTTCCCAAAATAAGATAATTGTAATTTTTTTATTCACACTATTGTACTATTGAAAATAGTCAAGCTTTGTCAAAATGAAAAATTCGACCTCTGATTGGTCGTTATATGCTTGCTTCCCAAGCACGGTCGACAGGATCATATACCTTGCAATTGAAAACATGCTATTTGGCCTATATAAGAGCCTGTTTCAGCCGGAGCCGCTCATGATGACATTCGCTCTCAGACTGTTGAGAAGTACAGTTCTATTTCTGAAAAGCCGGGTTAGTTAAAAATTTTATTCCGTTTTGTGCGACAGTTCGTCGCTTGTATCGCTGTGTGATGTCAAAGAAAAAGAGAAGAGCAGGCTCGAGCCCTGCGAAACAAAACTCTGCTGCTGAAGTAGGCAGTAAAAAGAAGAAACCAGGCGGAAGCAGTTGCACTTCGAAAAGTGTGGCTGACTGCGACACGGTGACAAACGTTAGCGACGTTGGAGATTTTAGCGGGCCGACCGATGTTCCGGATTCTGCCAGCCCCAATACGGTGAAAGTGAAGCTTCCCCCGCTGGTAGTGAAAAACGTTCCTCTCAACAAGCTCATTAGCGACTTTGCATCGCTGGGCGTAGCAGCTGAATATAAGTTATGCGGCATCGGTACGAAGGTTATGCTCCACACGAAGGTGGATTTTGAGAAGGCCACGAAGTTTTTGAAAAATTCTAAATCTGAGTTCTTCACCCACGACATTCCTGGGGAAAAGCCTTTCAAGGTGGTCATCAGAGGCTTGCCAGGTTTCGACCCCAAGCTGATCGGTGCCGAAATCAAGGATCGGTACAAATTGGCCCCAATTGCTGTCTATCCGATCAAACGCAGGAATGAAAATGAAAGGAAATACCCGGACTGCCTCTTTCTGGTTCATTTCCCAAAAAGGACAGTTACACTGAGCGCTTTGCGAGCCATCCGCTCTTTGTTCTCCATTATCATCCGTTGGGAGCCCTATCGAGGAGGCCGTCGAGACGTTACGCAGTGTCAGAGGTGCCTCAACTTCGGTCACGGTACCCGGAACTGCAACATCAAACCGCGTTGCAACATCTGCGCCAAGGACCACTCTACGTCGGATTGCCTTGTGGACGATGCTGGTGCGGTACAGTTTAAGTGTGCTAACTGTGGCGGTGATCACCAGAGCTCTGATCGACAGTTCCCGAAAAGAGAGAGCTTCAAACATATCCGCAAGCAGGCGTCGTCAACCAACCAGCCGAGCAGGAAGAAAGACAAACCACCGGTCTTCAGGGCGGAAGATTTTCCTCCTCTGCGTTCATCCCAGCAAGCAGGGCAACCAAGTACGCGTACGCAACTTGACCTTCCACACTCACCAACCGGCGGGTCAGCCGGTCAACGGTCGCCTCCCCCCCCCTGGCTACTGGCGTCCACCCACAACAACACCACCGAGCGCTGAGTCCGAGAAGTACTCTGCGGATGAGCTGCTAGAAATTTTTAGCAGCATGACCAATGCCCTTCGTGCGTGTCGCAACAAGCCCGAGCAAATCCTTGTGCTCGGTAAATTTATTATCCAATATGGATCCTAAACCCATCTCCATCGTCACCTGGAACGCTTGCTCTGTTAGAGCAAAAAACATTGAGCTTGCTGACTTTCTCCGCAATTACAACATCGACGTGGGTCTACTCACAGAGACCCACCTGAAGTCCGGCGACAGTTTTTGGCTGCCGGATCACAACATCATCCGTCTCGATCGCACCAACTCCAGGGGGGGGGTGGTATAGCGATCATCGTTAGAAAAGGGATGAAATACAACATCTTGCCGCACATCCACACCGCCACCATCGAAGCCCTTAGTGTGGAAGTCAAATCAGCTACCGGGTTCATCCGGTTCATCGTCGTCTACTGTCCTCGCCAGTGTAGTATCAGCAACGGTACAGCAATGCAGTTCAAGAACGACCTGGCAACCATCACCAGGACCAACTCCCGCTTCGTCGTTGGGGGAGACCTAAATGCTCGGCACGAGGCTTGGCGAAATTATCGGCAGAATCAGAACGGTCGTCAACTCTTCGAACACTCGCAGCATGGGTTTTATACGGTGCAGTTTCCGGATGAGCCGACTTTCATCTCCCCAGCGGGGAACCCTTCAACCCTGGACTTCTTCCTGGCCAACATCGAGCTCTCCAAACCAGTGGCCCACAACGATCTGAGCTCATACCACCAACCTGTCGTTGCTGAGGTGGGGATCGGTGTTGCTCCTGCCAGCTGTCTGCGGAAAGATTACCATCATGTCGACTGGGAGCGCTTTGCTCGAATGGTGGACAACAACATCGACGAGGCGCCGCCGCTCGACAGCGTGGAAAACATCGACCAGGCGTTGGAGGGTCTCCAACGAGCCATAAACGTGGCCGACGAGGCGTGTGTGCGACGTGTTCCTGTGAGGGGTAAGTTCCTTGCTATTGATTCCCATACCCGGCTGCTAATTAGACTGCGGAATGTGCGTAGACGCCAGTTCCAGAGGACCAGGGATCTGGACATTGGGCTCGAGGTGACCGATCTGAATAGGCAAATTGCTTCCAGGATGGTCTCACTCCGGAATGAAAATTTCGGACGCTTAGTCCAAAGTTTGGACGACCGCTCCAGGCCATTCTGGAAAGTAGCCAAAGTGCTGAAATCGCACCCCAAACCAGTTCCTCCCCTCAGGGTCGGAGAGAGGCTTCTTGTTGCACCGGTCGAGAGAGCAAATGCGGTAGGCGATCACATTGCCTCATCGCATTTGCTTGGCTCGACCATGGCTAGTCCAATGGAAGACCAGGTCGAGCAGTGCGTCCGCGACCTCGAAAACTCCCCCTGTACCGTTCCTCAAGAACATAAAATCACAGCAGAACAGGTTTGCTCAGCGCTGATGAGTACTAAGAACATGAAGGCTCCTGGGTTTGACGGGGTCTTCAATATGGTCTTAAAAAAGCTCAGCAACAGGGTTCACCTGTTGTTGAGCTCTATCTTCAACAGATGCTTGGAATTGCACTACTATCCAAGCATTTGGAAGATAGCCAAGATCATACCGATCCGCAAACCCGGGAAAGATCCGACGTTAGCATCAAGCTACCGTCCGATCAGCCTACTCTCATCGCTGGGCAAACTGTTTGAAAAACTGATCCTCAACCGCATGATGAAGGTGGCTGAGGAAAACAACATCTTACTCCCGGAACAGTTTGGGTTTAGGAAGGGTCACTCCACCACGCACCAGCTGGTGCGGGTGATGAACAACATCAGAAGGGACAGGGCTGTATCCAAGTCCACAGCCATGGCATTGTTGGACGTCGAAAAGGCGTTTGACAATGTCTGGCATGACGGTCTGGTATACAAGCTCTGTGCCTTCAACTTTCCATCATATTTGACGAAAATCATCTGCAGCTACCTTCGGCAGAGGTCGTTCAGGGTATCGCTGAATGGTTGTTTATCAAATACTTTTTCCATCCCAGCAGGGGTCCCGCAGGGCAGTCTGCTGGGCCCTTTGCTATACAACATTTACACCTCCGACATTCCTTCCCTGGGAGATGGCTGCGTGCTCTTTCTGTTCGCAGATGACACTGCAATTGCCGTCAAGGGAAGAATGCCTCGTGAGATCACCAACAAACTCCAGCGATGCTTAGACGCCTTTGTCGAGTATGCTAACACCTGGAAAATCAAGATCAACGCTTCCAAAACCCAGACAATAATGTTCCTTCATCGACAATCCCCCAAACTGAAGCCCCCTCCATCATGCGTTGTGGTTATGAACGGTACAGGGGTTGAGTGGTCTTCCGAAGTTACCTATCTTGGACTGCTATTCGACGAGAAACTTCTTTTCCGATCGCATGTGGAGAGGACACTGGTTAAGTGCTCAGCTTTGGTTCGGTCACTATACCCGCTCATTTGTCGCAGATCTCGCCTCTCAAGAACAAACAAACTGGCAGTCTACAAGCAAATAATTGCCCCCGCAGTCTTTTACGCAGCTCCGGTGTGGGAGTCATGTGCACAAACTCACAGGAACAAAATCCAGGTGGCACAAAACAGAATATTGCGGATGATTCTCGATTGTCCCTATGATACCAGGATCACAGACCTCCACCAAAGCGCAGTTACTCCAAGAGTAGATGCCAAAATTACAGAAACCAAAACTAAATTTGTACATAAATGTCAGCACTCAGAATACGCTCTAAAAAGCGGCTTGTATATAGTAGGTTAAGTTAGATTTAAGCTGTAAATAGTAGTCTTAAGTAGTTTCCTTTTCAAACAAACGCCACCAAAGTGGTCAACTTTGGACTAAAATTCTCTGTAATTAAAAAAGGATAGCAAAACAGTAACCAAAACTCACGCACCAAAGATGTAAACAGTAATGTAAATCACTTGAACTTTGTAACAACATGTAAGATACCCAACAAATACATAAAAATACAGATAAACTTAAACGAAGCCGCTCATTAAAATTCTAGACTGCAACAACAGCAGGCCTCCCTTAGCAGCAGCAGTGGATACAGCAGCAGTAGTAGTGCAGCGGACAACGGCCACAGCTGTGGTATAGCAACGAATAGCGGAGCGTGTCTCAGCATCGATAGCAGGACCAGGTGATGCAGAGCAGCGGATACCAATGGCAACGGAAGCGTCCACTACTGTGGCAACGGGGATAGCGCAGCGGTTGACGTTGGTCTCAGCATCAATATAAGCAGGTCCAGCTGATGCAGTGAGGCATTTTAGTGAAATGTTGTCTCCGAGCGATAGCAGGCACACTAGCAAATGCATACAATGAAAAGAACGTTCTGGAAAGCTTTTCAGTGTTATTTTCCCCCAAGGAATACTTTATTCGCACTGCCAGTGATAACGCAAAGATGTGATCGGCATCTTATCGAACATTGAATTAAACAACAAATTGTCCTTTTCAGGATGAAATAAAAACCTAATTGAAGAGTTAATATTTTCTTTTAAATCAATTTACACTTTCAAGAAATTTGGAACAGATATATATTTGGCTTCATCTCCGAACGTACTGAATTATCTTTTCCTTCAGTTAAGAGCACAACTTCCGAAATGCTTTCATTATCAGCATAAAAAATAATTTTTCGCATAATTAAAATTCAAAAATTATCAAGTCCAAATCATGACAAGCAACTATATTATTGAGAATGGTCAATCCTTGTTGGAGCGCATAATTCGACTGATCTGATAAGTCGTTAATATGATTGCTTCCCAAGCACGGTCGACAGAATCATAGACCTTGTCATTTTAAATTTGATATTTGTCTGTATAAGAGTAAGGATGGGAAATATCGACTGAAATGGCTATCGATAGTTATCGATGATTTCCTACTACTATCGATAGGTTTTTCATCCCTATATAAGAGCCTGTTTCAGCCGAAGCGGCTCATAATAGTTCTAGACAGCGACAACAGCAGTCGTCCTCCCTTAGCAGCAGCACTAGCAGTGCAGTGGATACCAGCGATGGCGGAAAGCGGCCACAGCTGTGGCGTAGCAATGGATAGCGCACTAGTTGCAGCGGATCCCAGCAACGATAGCAGCTGGGC
Organism: Wyeomyia smithii; assembly: GCF_029784165.1. Taxonomy (NCBI): domain Eukaryota; kingdom Metazoa; phylum Arthropoda; class Insecta; order Diptera; family Culicidae; genus Wyeomyia; species Wyeomyia smithii. Next base: position 690,302 of record NC_073694.1, read on the forward strand.
CAGCTGATGCAGGGACTGTGGATACCAATGGCAGCGTATAGCGGCCACAACTGTGGTATGGCTATGGATAGCGCACTAATTGCAGCGGATCTTAGCATCGATAGCGGCTGATGCAATGAGGCACTTTAGTGAAATGCAGTCTCTGTGCGATAGCGGGCACTAGTGAATGCATTCAATGAAAAGTTGACTCATTTTGACAACACATGAGCCGTCTAGTTTTGAGTGTTAAATCAGCTTTTCACTGTTTATTTTATCACAAGCAATACTTTATTCGCACTGCCAGTGATAACGCCAAGATGTGATCGGTATCTTATTCGATATTGAATTGAACAACAATTTCAAAAATGACTGACACGCAAGCAGCCGGGTTTTCTTGTAAAAGTATTCTACTTCATCCTTGCGGTCGTAGCTTTGCACACAACCCTCCTGTGATTTTTTTTTATAAAACTGTATATTTCAAACTTTATTTACAAATACATAACACGGTTATGGTTTTTATCCTAACTTAAAGCTAAATGTTACAGGAGATGCCGTTTACCCGCGGCGTTCTCGGGATTACTTTATTATTCGTTAGTGTTCGGAAGGGTGTCTTAGCCTATCTTATTTTATGTTAATCTAACCGATTACCCGCGGTAGCCCGGGGTTAGTACCTATATTGCATCACTCACACGTTCTCACAATTTAATCATATAAACATAGGCTGGTTATAGCACATTCACCCACCTTCCAAACTCTTTTTTATAAAATTTCTGTGAATTCCATCTTTTGTCATACAAATATTGTTGAAAACTTGTTACATTTCCATTGGCATATTGTTTAAGATTGTACTCAATACAAATTGTAACTAACCACAAACATGTTTTACTCTGGAAACTTCTATAATGTATATCTTTCCCTAGAATTTCTTCAGGATCTTTCAGTTGTAATTTTAAACCGTTTTTAATTTTAAGAGCCACCCATTTCCACACACTCTCACTTCCTTTGCACAATTTGATTCGATGTTTGACTGAATCGACTCGATCACATACTGTGCACATGTTATCACTTATTCCTCTGATCTTGTGTTTGAACATTTTTTCTTTTGTTGGAACAATGTCATTGAGCATCAAAAATAAGGCTTCTTTGGTTTTAGAATCAATATAGCATTTGTTTAAGTTCTCCCAGAGTGCTCCCCATGGGTTATTCGGAAACTTCAGCTGAATTTTTGGAATAATATTCTTCTTACTAAGAAGGTATGAGTAAATAAGTTTACTCGATTTCAGATCTTTTTGCCTAGCCACTTCCAGAGCATCGGATATCCATTCATGTGCATTTCTTGTCAAAATACGACTCTTCTGTGCTATCATGAATTCATCTTTCCCATCATTTTGATGGAAAAGTAAATTTTTTATATATGAAGCTTTCATTTTACTTTCTACATCAACCAGTGATAGACCACCTCTACAGACATCTAAGTACAATTGATTCATTTCGACCTTATATAACCCGAGATTTTTGAAGGCAAAATTCCGGCAAATTGTTCTAATTTCTGCAATATGACAGTTATTTGGCGGGAAGATTTAGGCCAAATACCATAGTTTCGAGAGAATCAAGGTGTTTAAAATCCATGTTTTCTGGTAGACATTTAGAAACCGCTTTTGATGTAATGTTATCAAATACTTTATTGTTTTAATAATTAATAAATAGTTTTTATCGACTGTGTCTTTGAATTTGTAATGTATATCTATTCCCAAAATTTTCAAAGATCTAACCTCTTGGAGGATGTGTGGACCTGATATACAGTCATTAAACCTCATAAATGCAGATTTGTTAGTATTCAATTTAATTTTGGCGTAAATGCTAAAATAATTGATCAACTCCAGAACCTTATCGAATTCGTGATTGTTCCGAATAAGGATGCTGATATCATCTGCATAAACAATAACTTTGATAAAGTTATCGTCTATGAGAATTCCTTGAACATTGTCATAAAGCATTCGAAGGGGGCAGCCGTCATATCGGACCCCTACCGCATCCCTCCCGGAAACGGCAACTGGGTTGCGGATAAGTCCAGATTGGCGGCCATATGTACGACGAGCAAGTTCCCGGTTCAGGAGGTTGTCTCAACCTCAGAAGAAGGGTACGTAGCTGCTAAGGTGAACGGAGTGTTCTACTGCAGTTGCTATGCTCCGCCACGTTGGTCTACCGAAAGGTTCATCCAGATGGTCGACCTCCTATCCATGGAACTAACGGGCCTAACGCCGTTGGTGGTGGCGGGCGACTTCAACGCTTGGGCTGTTGAGTGGGGAAGTTGCTTCACGAACCAGAGGGGCCAGATCCTGTTGGGGGCTTTTGCAAAGCTCAACCTAGATCTGGCCAACGTTGGGAACAAAAGTACATTTAGCAGAAATGGTGCGGAGTCGATCATCGACGTGACGTTCTCCAGCCCAGGACTGATCAGGAACTGGAGGGTAGACGATGGCTACACTAATAGCGACCACCAGGCGGTCTGTTATAGTGTAGACAACAACGAGAGGCGGCAAGCGACGGGTAGAGCCAACACTCCGACCGTTCGCGGGTGGAAGACATCGCACTTTGATGCCGAGGTATTCGAAGAGGCAATGAGAAGGGAGCGCGAGGGGGGCAGTTGGCTCCGCCCGACTGCTGACCAACTAGTTGCTATGCTATCGCGAGCGTGCGACGCCACCATGCCTAGGACTCGCCAACCTAGGAATGGAAAGCCACCGGTTTACTGGTGGACGGACGCGATAGCCGACCTTCGCAGTGCGTGCCTCCGTGCAAGACGGAGGATGCAGCGTGCGCGAAACGAAGAAGAGAGGACAGAGCGCCGCCAGCAAGAGGGCCTGTTTCGATAGGCTATGTGCGAGTGCCAATACAAATCCGTGGGGTGACGCCTACAGGATCGTAATGGCCAAGACTAAAGGCGCGCTGGCGCCTGCAGAGCGATCACCAGCGATGCTGGAGCGTATCATCGAGGGACTCTTTCCACGCCACGAGCCAAGTCCTTGGCCTCCGGCGGTCGAGTCTCACGTCCGACGTTCCAGTATCTCAGACATAGACCAGAGATGGTCGGCCAACCTGCCGAGCATCCAATCCGTGAGCGACGACAGCCGTGTCGAGGCAGGGGAGGAGGCAAGGGTTACGAATGAGGAACTCATCGTGATCGCCAAATCCCTAAAGGTGAGCAAGGCACCGGGACCGGATGGTATCCCTAACCTGGCGATCAGGCTGGCGATAAAAACGGCCCCCGGGCTGTTCAGGGCAGTCATGCAGAGGTGCCTGGATGACTGTCTCTTTCCGGACAGGTGGAAGCGGCAGAGACTGGTCTTATTGCCGAAGGCTGGGAAACCGCCAGGGGACCCATCGGCATATAGGCCTATCTGCCTGCTGGACACCGCGGGCAAGGTGCTTGAGAGGATCATCCTCAACAGACTGGTGAGGTACACGGAGGGTGTACACGGTCTGGCAAGTAACCAGTTCGGCTTCCGGAAGGGCAGGTCCACGCTGGACGCAATCTCTTCCGTCATCAAGACGGCGGAGGTAGCAATCCAGCGCAAGAGAAGGGGAATACGCTACTGCGCAATCGTCACGCTCGACGTGAAGAATGCGTTCAATAGTGCCAGTTGGGACTCCATAGCGCTCGCGCTCAGGAGCATCCATGTACCGGTGTCGCTGTACAAGATTCTGGAAAATTATTTCCAGAATCGAGTACTTGTTTACGACACAGAGGAGGGTCAGAAGTGCGTCCGAATTACCGCAGGAGCTCCGCAAGGTTCTATCCTGGGCCCGGTGTTCTGGAATGTCATGTATGACGGAGTGTTAAAACTCAAGTTCCCTGTAGGGGTTGTGATCGTCGGCTTTGCAGACGACATAACGCTGGAGGTTTACGGCGAGTCTATCGAGGAGGTCGAGTTGACGGCCGCGCACTGTATACGCAAGGTCGAGGACTGGATGCGCTCCAGGAAACTGGAGCTCGCGCATCATAAGATGGAGGTCACGGTTGTGAATAACCGTAAATCGGAGCAACAGGCGGTGGTCAGAGTCGGAGACTGCACCATCACCTCGAAGCGATCCCTGAAGCTCTTGAGGGTTATGGTGGACGACAAGCTCACGTTCGGGAGTCACGTCGACTATGCCTGTAAGAGGGCCTCATCGGCTATTGCAGCACTATCTCGTATGATGTCCAATAGCTCAGCGGTTTATGGCAGCAAGCGAAGACTTCTTGCCAGCGTGGTTTCGTCCATACTTAGGTATGGTGGGCCAGTGTGGTCCAGAGCGCTAGGTACTAACAGTTACCGTGGTAAACTGGAAAGTACCTACAGGCTCATGTGCCTGAGAGTTGCGAGTGCGTATCGTACGGTGTCATACGATGCAATCTGTGTCTTGTCCGGCATGATGCCTATCAGCATCGCCATCAAGGAGGACAGAGAGTGTTTCGACCAACGTGACACAAGGGGCATACGAGGTACCAGAAGGTCATTCTCAATGCTCCGCTGGCAGCGGGAATGGTCCAACTCCACAAAGGGCAGATGGACGCACCGACTCATACCGGAGATATCCGGCTGGGTCGGGAGACGACATGGTGAAGTGAATTTCCACCTGACACAAATCCTGTCAGGCCATGGTTGTTTCAGGCAATATCTGCACAGGTTCGGACACGCGGTGTCCCCCATGTGTCCCGAGTGCGTGGAGGAGGAGGAGACTGCTGAGCATGTCTTCTTCGTATGCCCCCGTTTCGCAAGAGCGAGGAGCAACATGATGGCTGTGAGCGGGCCTGGCACTACTCCGGACAATCTAGTCCGGAGGATGTACGACGACCCGGACATCTGGAACGCGGTCTGTGCGGCCGCCTCTCAGATTGTTCTGGAGCTGCAACGTGTGTGGCGGGTCAACCACCAACACGCCAGTGGTAGCTAATTACCAGTCTCCAGGTAGTTAGCTAGGAGGTTATAAGAGTAAAGAGGGTGCATCACGCACAAAAGCCACTCCCCGACGTAATACTTAACCGTCGTTCCGGGAAGACCAGGGCTGGAGACTGGAGGGGTTTTAGTGGGTCGGGACAGGGATAAGTAGGTGTCTGGGGGAGTGTAACTACCCCAGCATCTCTCCCCTAGTCTCATCCCCACACCCTGAGTTCTCTTCTCAGGTGTCTGTTTGCAGATTTCCCCGCCACCTTTAAAAAAAAAAAAAAAAAAAAAAAGGGGACAGCCTTGTCGAACTGATGACCGAACTGGGATATTTCTAGTTAAGTATCCATTGAACAAGATTTTGGATGATGAATTTTTGTACAACTTGCGAATACAGTCAACGAAAACCCGAGGGAAACCAAATTTTTCTAGTATCGACCATAAAATGTTGTGATCAACTCGGTCAAAAGCTTTCTCTAGATCTAAACTAACTAGAAGCATTTTGATTCTTCTCGACTGATTGGCCTTAACTGTAAGATTTCTAAGTGTTTTTATGTTGGAAATACATGATTTTCCAGTTATGCAAGCAGCTTGACCTGGCCCTATTATTTCAGGCAACAGAGGCTGTAGTCGATTCATCAGAATTTTAACGAGAAGTTTGTAATCACAATTCAACATACTAATTGGTCTTCTATCGGATAATTCGAAGGATTTTTCCTTCTTTGATACTGATACCTTCTTTGATACTAGCTACGATTCCTTCGACAAAACTAGAAGGTGGAAAAGAAGTTAGAAAATAAGTATTTAACAACTCGAGCAAGTCATTCTTAATTTCTGCAAAAAAGACGGAATAAAATTCGTATGTAAGCCCATCTGGACCTGGGCTTTTCTTCTTGTTACTTTGCTGTAGAGCATTAACTAATTCTCCTAATTCAATCGGCCTGCTTAGTGCAAGATTATGCTCTGTGGAAAGACTGGTTTTAATGAAGCTCAAAATTTTATTTGCTTCTGGTCCTGAGTGAGACGTTGTCATTATCGAAAAGTTTAGTAAAGTGTTGTTCTAGAAAGTGTTTGATGTCTTTGGGTTTTGATGTAATCTCACCACCAACGTTAATTTTCGTTATGTTTCTGCTGTAATTATTAACAATTTTCTTTAAAATTTGATACAGACTGATTTTTTCATCCTCAAGTATTGAGTCACAAGATATTTTCATATTCAAATTTTTGATACGATTCTGTTCTATATTCATTACCTTTGATTTGACAAACGAAAGCTCTTTAGATACATCATCTTCGTTTTTCTGCTTTATTGATATTTCTTTCAGACAGCCATATAGAAAATTTTTCGATGATTCGACTTGTCGTCTTATTTCGAAGGACCTTGTCTTAAAAAACGATTTAACTTTTGGTTTAAAGTGTTCATTCCACCACTTAGATAAGTCATTTGAATAAGATGTTCTGTTACGTAAATCACGAATAACTGATACAAATTCATTATAAACAGTCTCGTCACGCAGAATTATGGGATTTATTTTCCAGTAACCCCTTCCCGTAGGTGTAACATTGGAGTTAGAATTCACTTTATACTTTAACAATATCGCATGGTGATCTGTAAAACACGTGGCATACGATTCAAAGGTACCAGTAATTTAAAGAAAATCTTCTGGGGCGTATATTCTATCCAACCTGGACATCGAATCTCCTCTATAAAAGGTATAAATTGTTTTCCCCATTTTAGTTCTTCCAATATCGACTAGTTTAAGATTGCTTATCAATGTTTTTAAACCATAGCAAATATTTTTGACTACACCGTTAGAGTCACTATTCAAAAGAATGCAATTGAAATCGCCTAGGATTATGTTCGGTTGGTCAATTGATAGATGTGGAACTATTTCTTCTGTGAACAAAGTATCACGTTCTTTGCGATATTTCGACCCAGAATGAGCATAGATATTGATGAAGTTGAACCCCTCAATGGAGATAGATAAAATTCTCCCATTGGGATGCATTAAAACATTCGAGAAGTCAAAACTTTTTCGCATCAAAACAGCCGTTCCATTACACTCGCCACTAGTATTGACAATGGAGAGGTGACTAGGCAAAAAATTGAAATTATCAAAGGCAGCTTCTTGCAAAAAAACAAAATCAATGTCATTGTTCCATATAAAGTCTTTCAATAGTCCGCGCTTTACAGCAGAAGTAATTGAGTTAATATTTATACTTGCTATTTTCCTCGAAAACATGGTTATCAAGTTATTTACTTTGTCTTCTTTGTTTCTTAGCGTTACCTTTTTTCTCGACCATGTGCCAGCCTTGCTGACCTATCGTGACCAGTGAATTGCTGCCCTTCTTATTTTTCAATACACATGGTTCGTCGTCGCTGCTTGATTCTAGTTTCGCACGCTTCAACAAAATCTGACGATCTACCTCGGCAATGTCGTCGTCCATGTGTTCATTTGTTTCATCTTGGTCACAAACAGTTTCCTTCATGCAGCTCTCGTCGCTGATGTTTCTAACTGCTGCTTGCTTCACTGCGTTGGGTTGATCAAGGCTGGTTAGTGGGGTGAACGAGATGGAAGACGAAGACGGTTGAGATAAAGGTCGTGAGGCGAAGCTTGATGAACTCGTCGCTGCTGAATTGTTTCGGGAGAGGTTCACTACGATCGATGATCGGTCTATCCGGTCTGCCACGTGGGATATTGGATGTCCTTCTTCTTTACAGAAAAAGCATCTATTCTTCAACCCGTCGTAGAATATTCGGACACGGATGTGCCCAATGTACATGTGCGCTGGAATCTCCTTTAACACCTCCATATGGACTCCTCTGATGCCGGTGTAGATGTTAACGTTTGGAAACTTCTCTCGGACATGTTGACGGATTGTTCCGTACTGTCCCAGTACGTATTGGATCTCACGATCGTCGATCTCCGGTGGGAGATTGAATATCCTCACGTACCTGAAGATCCGAGAAGCCTGATCAATTGTCACTTTTGCCGTGGTCTTGTCTTCGTAATGGAAAATGTAGTATTCCTCCGTTTCTGCCATGAACTTTGTAAATGTGGTTTCATCAGCGAACTTGATGTAAAACTGGCTACCGTTCTCATCCTTGTAGATGCTGTGAATTTCAGCTGCAGGGACTTTTTGGTTTTCTATGGAAAACTTCAGAACTTCCAAATACGAAGGCGTCTTGCTTCCAGGTGCAAAGGTTAGCTTAACAGTATTCTTTCGCAAGCTGTTGGCCATTTTAACTCTTCCCTATAAGAAAGATTCCGCTTAACAAAGGAAAAATGAATATCACTATCTAAAACAATAGCCCAGAGGACTATTGTTTTAATCTCAAAATCGCACTTGGTTGGATCACTCTATAGATACGTCCGTATCACACGAGCTCACGTGCCGAACTTGCAGGGTTCTAGCTGCTCAAGCAGCACCTTGTTTCACCCTAGGTCCATGCCGAATGTTCGAGTTGAATTTTCTTGATTGTTTGTAGTGTAATTGTTTAGGTAGGTTGCTTTACTAGGGCCACGCTACCGAGTCTCTTGATGAGGCTGCCGCTCCGGGTCAGACGCTATTATAAGCCGACCCTAACCTGGAAATAGACGCTCAGAAAGGCTGGGCTTTGCCTCCGAAGATGTCAACCCACCTTCCCCTTCCCTGTCAGCATACGACCGAGGTCCCACCACGGGTTAGTTCCCATGATCTTCGCTTGGTTACTCGTATTCTGGCTGTTACCACGGGGAGGTAGGGATAGAAGTTGCTGGGCAGAACTCCAACTAATGTAAGTCACCATGGGGGCTTTAAACATTGGAGCCGAACATGAATATTTGGATTCTGGACGTCATTTTGATACCAAAAATATACATATTGCAGAGCATATTTTGGTTATTCGCAAAATTCTGAAGCTCGAAAACGCCACCTTGAATCTTAAAAAATGTCGTTGAACTTTTATTTCTGGTGCCTAAGGGTCATCCTGGTTCCGAAAATACCAATGTTGGAAGATTTGTTAACATTTTCAACAGTTTTATACAGGTTCCCAGAAACCAAAAGTCACCATTTTGTCTTAGAAAAACATCGGACATTATGTTCCGGTCCCCGGACATTTACTTATCCCATAATGCACTAAAAGACCTGACTTGCTTATCAATTGAGACCCCGCTCTCTTTGATAGTTGCCCCATCATGACATCATGTTCCGGTCTCTGAAGATTATTTTCCGGCTTCCAAACATGCCTAAAGGCCTGAAAATCCGGTATTCGAGAGTTACAGTGGGTCCAAATAGTATTCGTCTAAACTAAGTAACGGTTAGTTTGGGTAGCAGACCAGTGGGTTAATATTTACTCTTCGAAAATTATAAAAAAACATAACAATAAAGGTGAGATTTCATCACATTTCATTTAACATATGCTCAAAAAGTATTCGTCTAATTGGGTTTTAAATAGTTTTCGCATAACAATAGGGCGTCTATAACAGCTCGTAGTCTTCGGGGCATGGAGTTTACCAAATTGGCCGTGACGGAGGATGAAATTTTTTCCCATTCTTCTTTCAAAACTTGTTTCAATTGGTTTTTGTTAGAAATGTGCCTTTTCCTGATTTCATCATCCAGTATTTTCCATAAATGCTCTATCGGGTTAATATCTGGGCTCTGGGGAGGCGTGTGAAGTTGTTTCGGTGTGTTATAAAGAAGCCATAGCTTGGTGTTAAGGGCCGTGTGCTTGGGATCATTATCTTGTTGGAATATGTATTTCCCTTGTAGCCCCAATTTCTCTGCACTGGCATTCAAATTATCCTTCAAAATGCGGATATACATTGTATGATCCATAATCCCTTCAATTATATGTAGTTTTCCTACACCTGCTGCACTCATGCATCCCCAAACCATGACGAAACCCCCACCATGCTTCACTGTTGGTGTTAGGTTTTGCGGTTGCATTTTCGTGTATTTTTTGCGCCATACCATATCATACTGATCCAAATATATTGAATTTGCTTTCGTCGGAAAATATGACTCGATTCCAGAAGTCTTCCTTCTTGAATTGGTGTTCCTTGGAAAAACTAAGCCGTTTCTGACAGTTAACTTGACTCACCCAAAATTTTTTCCGAGCAACACGTCCATTATAGCCATACTTTTTGCAGGTATTTCGGATTGTGCTAGTGCATACCGTTGTACCTTTTCTCTCCAGTTCACCTGCTAACTTGGGCGCACTTATTTTCGGATCTCTTTTTATTGCTCTCACAATCAATCGCTCATCCTGCTCAGTTAACGATCGAGGACGACCGCTCCGTTGTTTGTTTTGCAGTGTTTTTGTAATGCTAAAGCGATTAATAACTGATTGAATGGTTGATCTAGGCCTACCTACAAGTCTCGCTATCTCGTAAGATGACTTGCATTCATTATGCAGGCGTATAATTAGTTTCCTCTCTTCAGAACTCGTCTCTTTACCTTTCCGACCCATGATGTCTCTTAATTTACACTTCAATTACAATAAAAACAACAAAATACTATGATCTCTCAATATATCATTCGGCTAGATACTGCCAGAGGGCTTATTCGTCGGTAAAGAAGTTTAACTCTTGTATGAACTCTTCAAATGGTATATTTCTTAAGTAGACGAATACTTTTTGAGCACACGTAAAATGAATTATAATGAAATGTCACCCTTGTTACATTTATGGTTATGGTTTTTTTTTGTAAGTTTCAAAGAATAAATATGAATTGATTGATTTGCGACCCAAAATTACGATTGGTTTTCTTTTCTAGTAACAACCAAGCTTCAGTCTCCAGCATTTTCAGGAAATTTTCTTCTAGACGAATACTTTTTGGACCCACTGTCACCGTTAAAGCAACTGTCAACTATGCTTGTCTTTTCTCCTCAGAAAACCTGTAGAGTGCAGGAGAACATCTTGCACTGCGAAAACAACTGCTCTCACACTAAAGAACAAATCAACGCACATGCTAGAAGAGAACGACAAACGATTTTTATCTGGTGAGCTTCCTGAAAGCACCGCGGTGAAATCTGAAATCTCTCTCTTGCGAGACAATGAACTATGGTGTACTTTTTCGCACGTATGGACATCACGCACAATAAATACACAGCAGAGCTATCTGCGGTGCGTTTAACAGTTTGTTTCTGAGCATGGCAGAAGAGGAAAAGAGATTGGGAGTGAAAAAAATAGATTGCGTTGCTCGTGCCGCTCGTGCCGGTCGAATTTACTGTGGTGGAATCCGTTCGTAGCTTCACGAGGACTACATTTTTTCCGGTAGGTTTTTTTTTCACCTTCCGGACTACTCGCCAGTGGACACTGTTGTGCACTTCTGCGTTTTCTCTGTAGAGTGATTCACCCCTCTCGTTACTGTCAGATGTGGGGTGAGCTGGAAGTGTGTTTGTCTCTCTGTAAGCTGGTTGAGACACTTTGGAGTGAGAAAGAAGCAGTGTGGTGAAAGCATTTGCTACACGCAGGCACATACTGGAAGGGAAGTGCGCGGTGAATTTTTTCTCCTCTCCTTTTACATACTGAGCAGAATGACAAGCATGGCTGCCATCACAACACGTTTTTCATTCAGACGCCCGCTCCGGGTCAGACGCTGGTATGAGCCGCCCCTAACCTGGGAACAGACGCTCAGAAAGGCTGGGCTTTGTCTCCGAGGAGGGCAACTCACCTTCCCCTTTCCTGTCAGCAATGCTCAATATGACTCAGCATACGACCGAGGTCCCAACACGGGTTAATCTTCGCTAGGTTACTCGTATTCCGGCCGGTACCACGGGGAGGAAGGGATAGGAGTTGCTGGGCAGGATACTATGGACCACAATGGGGTCTATTTTATGCCAACTAGTACGGGCTGTACTGCCCAGCCGTTTACCAACCAGTGTAAATCACCAGGTGGGCTTTAAATATTGGCACCGGGCATGAATATTTGTATATACATATTGCAGAGCATATTTTCGTTTTTCGCAAAATTCTGAAACTGGAAGTCACCATCTTGAATTTAAAAAATTTCGTTGAACTTTTAGTTCTGGTTCCTAAGGGTCATTCTGGTTCCGAAAATACCAATGTTGGAAGGTTTGTAAACATTTTCAACAGTTTTATACAGCTTCTTAGAAACCAAAAGTCGCCATTTTGTCATAGAAAAACATCGGGCATTATATTCTGGTCCCCGGACATCAACTTTTGGCCATGACCGACTGAGGCCTGACTGAAAGACCTGGTTTCTTTTCAATTGAGACCCCCGCCCTCTTTGATAGTTACCCCTCCCCCCTCTCGACATCATGTTCCGGTCTCTGAAACATGACCAAAGGCCTGAATTCGTATTCATTCAAAAAATTCCCATCATGCATGAAAAAAATTGATTTTTTTATCATTCAGGGCCCCCTCCTCCTTTGGGGGTTCCCAATATTTCTATGACCACCTTCTTTGTACTTGTCTTTTATATAAATAGAAGAAGAAGATAGAAGCTTTAAAACTGCGTTTAATTTACAAAAACTGTTCGAATTTTATTATTTATTGTTTGAATTGGAAAGTACACCAAAAGTTACGAACCTGTGCTTGTTTATTTCCGAAAAAAATCACGAGGGTTGTATGCAAAGCCACGACCGCAAGGTTGACGTAGAACTTCATAAGGTTGTTTGTTACATTACCTGTAAATTGCATTACATCGGTTTTCAAGTAGGCACTGTGATGAGCAAAAAAAGCTCGTCCTAATTGAACAGCGCCTTTGCAGGTAGGGAGCGTAGAATTTGACTACAAATATAAGTAGGCGTGCCAAGGCTGCGTGCTGTTGGTTGATTACTGTGTCTAGGCTAAATTTATCATGGACCTGCACCATGATGATAACAAAACTCAATGAGCATAGCACAGTGTGCATAGGGCAGAGTCTTACGCGAACGATGTAGAATAGGTTATTTCAACCAGCTAGAATATTCAAAGAGTGAAATCAGACAATAAATAAGCGCTATTTATATTATCGCAATTGAAAGAGTCTCTCTGCGAGGGCTTCCTGTGCTTACTCTTTACAATACAAGCTTTTCTATGTTTCGTATTTAGTTAGCTTCCTTCACACACCGTGTTGGAAGCATATGCGTACGAAAAACAGATCAACTCATTCGTTTTTTTCATTCCTTGTTTCTCTAAGTTTCTGCCGAACCAACTGGTAGAATACTTACAACCAAACTCCATGTACAATTTTTTTTCTATTGCTACCAATTCTTCCTGTATTGTAGCTTTCCATTTAGGCCAGTCATCTTTTTTTTAATTATTTCAGGGAAAGTTTGAGAAATATCCCCAATAAAACTCACAGCTTAGAATGCACTTTTTACACTGTCAAGACTGTAGCTCTTGTTGTGTCTGTTTTTCTTGAATCCTTTTACTATGACGTATGGTCGGTTCTGTGTAGTCAGTCTATGGTATGACAGTTGCCTTAACGGTGAGTGCCTTGTCATTTCTCGTATATACAGGATCACTAGTTCTGTATTTCCCGTGTCGTCTTCTTTCACTTCATTTTTGGATTGTCCTTCATCGCTTTCCTCGCTAGCATTCATCTGAATCATCAACTGAACTAATATCTGAAATCTTAGGTTCCTTTATGTCCGAAGGTGCGATATCCTGAAATTGATTTCCATAAAAAAAACCACAGATTATAGCTATTCAACCATTCCTGCCGTTCGCTTCTCTGCTATCGTTGCGAAAGGAAGCATACGAATATAGGTCCGTTATTTTTGCTTGCTCGAACAAACAATACCGTCTGGTGTGCAGACAGTACGCGTCGCTTGCTTTTCAATTATTACCCTGAACTTACTCAGCTAACGGTTGACTTTTGTCAACGCGATTCCTATTATTGCTTGTTGGGTCTATCGTCAGTTAGGATTGCTTTGTCCCTCTGTCAGTTTTCACAGGATTTCGTCGCTGCGGTGTCAACACATTCCTTATTGGCATTTTCCTTAACAATCTTCAATTTGATTGTGATTCCCAATTTATGATTACAGTGGTCATTTCACTTGGAAATTCTACCACTCCATAAGGTCCTTTACACATGTTCTGGAGCTTTTAACTTGATCCCGTCGGAGTTGATTTTACTAAGACTAAATCACCCCACATGGTCTGTCAGCCATTTCAACGACGTAAACTTTTCTTTTAAACGCCCACAGTTGTCTTTTGTCGATGACCTCAAAATATTCTTTGAAATCCAGACTATGACGATGCTTATTTCCTTGAAAGACAATCAACAACTTTTATATGACGATCAGTTGACGTTCAAACATCACATAATCCACAATATTCCAAGAGATCTCATTGTTCGAGATTTGTAATAAGAATAGCTGTCTGAAATCCTTTAACTGCTCACTTGTTCGTTCAATTCTCGAATATTTCTCGACTATCTTAGACATGAATGTGCGTTCAAGAGCTCTCTGCAATAGTGTTTTTTCTAGTTTACCTTCAAGCCGTATTAACTACAGAGCCAACGGTGCTATCATTGGTTTGCAACGAACTTTTAACGGGCTTTTTTCGAGTTACACGTGACTATATTCACGTTATTTTTTTAAGAATACTTAGACCCCATTTTCATTACCAGATTTTTCTGGTTGACAAAAGCGAAAAAATATTCGCCCTAGTGGTCGAACTGGGCAGAAAAGAGAGATTAGGGGTACCTGGGGTAATAAGCACCGTTGAGGCAAGATGCACCTGCTCTGATTTACAATGGAGAAACATTTTAATGACAAAATAATAATTCTATTATTTGAATTTATGTTTTCTATAGTAACCCTGTCAATTTGGCAGCACTGCAATGTCAGAAAATGTAAATAAACACAAAAACAAGTTTTCGCTGCATGCGGTCTAATTTTTTGCTCAGCTGATTTAAGTGTTTTGAAGCTATTGAATTGTTGTTTTTCACCAGCGGCAAGTGTTATTACATCGAATAAACGTCGATCAACATATTTCGCATAAAATATCGGTAAGTTTCAATGAGCATTACCGTTATGTAACCAAAAACGTTCTGTTGTTTTGTTCGGGGCATAACGCTTCCTTTTGCTCAAACAAACAACAAACATTTTGCTTACATTCCATCTTGTTTCCAGCAATGGTCCGCAACTATGTCCGGAAGTCCAATCGGCGGTCTTGGACTGTTGAACAGCTACGATCGGCGCTAGGGGCAATCAAAACGGTATTTCCAAAAATCATGCCGCTCGGGTGTACGCAATTCCGAAGAAAACGCTCATCCGCTACTTGACAAAATCCAACAATTTATCTTCGCTTCCACGTTTGGGAAGTTTCAAATCAGTGTTTACCGACGAGCAGGAGCGGCAACTAGTCAATCATATTGTTAGCATGAGTGAGTGTTATTACGGATTGACCCAAAGAGATGTTAGAAGTTTGGCATTTGAATTGGCCGAAATGAACCAGATTTCACATCCGTTCAGTCAGTCGGAAAAGTTAGCAGGTTATGACTGGTTAAAATGCTTTCTAAAACGCCATCCAAATCTTTCTTTACGGTCTGCGGAAAATACTTCTTTGGCAAGAGCCACAGGATTCAATCGACACAGTGTGCGCAAATATTTTGATCTTCTTGAGGGGATCTTCGCCGACCATCAATACCCACCCCAAAGAATTTGGAACATGGATGAAACGGGATTTTCCACGGTATGTGATATATAGTGCTTGACTTTCAAATGACGATAATTACATAGTTTTTTTTGTAGGTTTATACTAAGCTACCAAAAGTTTTAGCAAAAAAAGGGCAACATCAAATGGGAGCCATTTCATCCAGCGAAAGAGGTGTAAACACTACGGTGGTACTGGCCATGTCTGCATCTGGAGCATATTTACCACCAATGTTCATCTTCGCTAGGCACAGAATGAATGATGCTCTCAAGGTCGGGGCCCCTGAAGGATCAGTGTTTACCTGTAATCCTAGTGGTTGGAGTACATTGACTACCTGTTCCAGCTGGTTCGACCACTTTTTATCTCATACTCGACCATCTGTTGATTCGCCAGTTTTACTTATACTCGATGGCCACTCTACTCACACAAGAAATTTGCAGATGTTGGAAAAGGCAAAAAAGAACTTTGTTCGAATCATTTCAATTCCACCACATACATCACATAAGGTTCAACCATTGGATGTCGCCTTGATGGGCCCGTTGAAATCACATTACGCCACAGCGAATGGAAATTTCTTGAAGAAAAACCCAGGTTAGTAAATTGACAATACAGAAGTAGAACCATAACTGTTATATTATTATTTGAATTTTAGGAAAAACAATCACTGCTTACAACGTCTGTGAACTAGTAAATCACGCCTTCGTCAAATCAGCGAACATGTCATCTGCCCAAAATGGATTTCGTGCTACTGGAATATATCCATTTAATCCTTCAGTATTCAACGACAGTGACTTTGCTGTAGCAGATTCGTTGACGTTGATAATGAAAAAAAAAAAACTCTCAGGGCACAAAGGAGCCACTGAACTGGCAAGCTGCTGACGTTGAAGCTGTTGATATTCCAGCAGTGAGTGAAATCAACGCAGATGACTGTAACATTGGTGTGCTAAATGATGGCCAAACCATTGACAAGATTGATGCAAATGAGTATTATTGTATCCAGAGCACCGGAGAAGTCATCACAGGCCCAGTTTCGAAACTCTCTTCTATGACCTCGAATTCAGATCAAGTGGATCAAACTTCAAATCGCTGTTTCAGTATTACTGACGTCAACGGCAATGTTAATTTGAAACTAGCGCAAGCTACTAACTCGCTGCTAATTGCCGTTCACAACGATGAAAAAGCTCTAGTAAACAACGAAATGCAGTTTGGTCCTACGGATGGACAGGAGAACATTCCACTAGTTCAGACAGATACCATTGGGACAGTTGACAAAGTAAAACTTAAACGAACTATTAAACAAAAACAGTTACCTGGATCAGCTGGTGAGGCAAATAGTCGCCGGACCAAAAAAAAGCGTTGGGATCAAAACGCCAGTCAAGATACACCAAAACTGGATAGTTTTACGATTTCTCCTTCTTCAGAGGCCAAAAAGTTTGAAAAACGCGTGGATACAAGACGCAAGAAAGTTACTTCGAGAAAAGAATATGCTGCTGAGTTAACTTCCACACCCCATCGCAAAAAATTGATCGAAACTATTGCTTCGAAGGACATTAAAAATATACAGAGAACAGGGCGCAAGCGCGCTGGTCGTAAGGCTCTTGAAGATGCTGATGCTATAGATAATATCTTATGTTTTATTTGTGGGACTACTTTTTCGGTTTCAATCAACGGCAAAGGATGGTCGAAGTGTATGCAATGTCAAAAATGGTTTCATACAAGCTGCGCTGCTAAACTTGACAGATGTAACACTTGTTAGTAATATGGAAACCATGAATAATTACTAAATTGTCGTTTCATTGATTTTGTTGTACCTTGTTATGAACCTTGTATATGAATTAAATATATATGCATAATAACATAAAAAAATTGGTAATAATTATTTAAAGCATTTCTTGAAAAAAAACTCAGCTTTTTAAAAGTTGCGCTCACTACTTTGAACGGTCTTTTTTGCCATTATTTATGAGATGACAAAATGAGCCGGCGGTAATATTGTAGTGCATTCTGCCTCTTTGATAGGGTGCCTTTAACCTCATTTGCATGGTGCTTCTTGCCCCTTTGTTGCGGTGCATTTTACCCCAGCAAGGGTGCGTTTTGCCTCGATTGGTGATTTTTCCAAATTTTTACACTCACTTAAAAAAATGGGTGTTATGCATTTTCTATAATGTTTTCGTATCTGATGCGAGTTGGAACGAATAAATGAAGGTTTTGATATTTTGATCAACATATAAAATTGGTTTTTACTCTCAGCTTTAACTAGAATAAACGCAGTTTTCGTTAAGTGGTGCGTTTTACCCCAGGAACCCCTATAGCCTTTTAACCGTTCCTGTGAGTTTTGGTGTCGCTTGCCGCCTCGAAAGCGCGTCAATATGCCGCAGAGTAATCACTCGCCGGGTTCGTCGCTTCTCCGTTTGCCTAGAGTGCTCAGAGGAGGCGTGGGGGCGTATATTCAACGCAAAGACACCATGCAAAATTGCGTTACGCGGGGGTGAGGGGGTATTGAAAATTGCCAAACTCCGCGTTACGTAATATGCGAATGTTCCTCTTTGAGAAAATTTGATTCAAGTCTCTAAAAACTTGACATAGACGTAAAGACTTGGCAGCTAGAGTAAACCATTGTGGTATTTAAAATTGGATTATAAAAAATTATATCATTAGTACTGCATTGAAACGATCTATATATTTGCTGTTCTATTACTGTTTCCGCACGTTCGATTATTTCAAAAATTCTTGCGTTGCTTCCAGGTTTGTGATCGAATAATAAGTGTATGAGTCTCCAGCGATAACATTCACAATATTCGTGAAAACCACATCGAGCTTTGTTTCAATGATTTTAATATTTGTTTTACTATTTGAAAAACTATCTTTTGAAATCATTTTATTTGATATTGAAATCGGACTCATAAAGTTGCTATACGATTTTTGCTTTACTGGTATAATAAGTATACAAATATAGTAATCACTATGGTGTTATTAATATACTGTTTCTGGATTATTTCTGTTTTCGTTTTGCTCTTTGATAACTCTTCGACGGTTTTCATTCTGACACTTTCAACTCTTTAGGAGTTTTAATATCTAACTTTGTAACTTTTATGATTTTCGTTTTAAGACTTTCTGCGTGAAAAATCAATTTCTGTGCTCACTACGAATACCCGTAGGAAAACACCGCACGGGTGGAGAGCGAAAACCCGAAGCTGCTTTCGCTCTGCAGCAGGTAAATTCCATCGCGCGTGGTGGCGAATTTTCTCTCCCATATACCTATGTTGCCATCTGTAGTACCTACCACGCTGTCTCATGCTCTATTTATTCTCCGGTTGCGCCTGTGCGGTATGCAACAGCAGAACTGGTTGCGGGGAGAGCAGCAGCTGATTGAAGGCGAGAGAGCAAGCACGAGGTAGAAAAGCACTCGTCCTGCATCGCGGTGGCGTCAATTTGACAGTGACTGTCGTACGGAACAGACGCTGTGTGTGTTCTTCTCTTGGGATCTCCCAAGGATCGGAATTTGAGATATTTAAGGTTAGTGTAAGCTTGCATCACGTAAGAGTAAGATAGTCTTCTTCTTCTACTACTGGTGCTGCAATACGACAACCAAGACGGCCGCGTGTTACGTAAAGAAAACGAAGCGAAACTGGTTCTAGGTTGTTCTACGGTACAGGATTTTGATTGATATTCGACAGCGGGAAGCGCAATTCCGCTGCAAAGACCTACTGCGACCGGGGCTGCCCAAGCCCCAAAGTGAGGTGTTTTACAGTGTGGTAAAGCAGGCGGGAAATAAAATTGATTAAGTGATTTTCTCTCTCCGTGCGGTTTTGTGTTGTGTGTCGGTCGTCTCTGACGCCTACTTCGATAACTGTGCCATCCTCGCTCGTCCTTTCGAGTGGGTGGGTTGGTTGTGCGGATTGCCTAACTAGCAGGTGAAATAAAATAAACTTAATTTACAACTCGACCGGCATGATTGAGAAGACGAAGAATTTAGTGGCGCTCTGCGGGCTGGTACTGCTGCTGACCGTTTCGGAACTTGCCATCACCGAAGCCAGAGCGGTAAGTAAAGTTTCATTTTTTCGGTATCGCTGCTTGGTGTGAAATCGGAAAAGAGGGTTTCCACCTGTTTTAAATATTCAGGCTGCCTGGATTCGGAACGGGGGAGGTGTTCTAAAGCCATCAATAATAAATCGAATAAAATTCTGCCCCTCTGAGCATGGCAGTTCGCTGTTTACATGAATCCAATATTTCGGAACCATGAAGCCGGAGAATCGTAAGCCGCGCGTTAAATATTTCATTGAATTGAAAGCAGTCCGGTGCTTGTTCATGTTTTGGTTTCTTTTTTTTTTTCGTGTTCAGTTACTTTGTTGCGCTATTGATTTTGTTTTTCGATGAGTTTTTTTGTTCGCCTGTTTTTTTTCGGAGGGGTTTATGACCGTTGAACGCGGCGCGCGTCCGATTGATTGGCATGGGTTGTGCTGTGATACTCTCCTATATGTGTTGCCCTGCTTTTCCGGTACCGCCGGTGTCGATTCTCGCGGGAATCGATGGAGTTCGACGAAAATTAGCAGCACATCAGGACGTGTTTTACGGTGCTTGTGGGATTTTGCGTAGGTTGGAATTTCGGCTTTTTTTTCGGCGAAGATTGCGAGTCGGAGGATTGTTTTTGGTCAAAGTTTGCCCAAATCCGGTGGGGATTTTTCCCCTGTTACTCTAACCAAATTGTCCATCGATTTTATTTCAGTAATCTCTATTCCACCGCATAGTCATTGAAGCTGTATCATTCTGGGTACAATCATAATAGCGCGCGCGAAAGACGAGCGCTTGAGTGAAGACACCTACTGAATCTTGAAACTCTTATAGTTTTTTTTATGATTTGGTCCCTTCTAACATTTACGCAAATCAGAACTAATTGGATTTTTTTTGTTAAGTCCTCTAGAATGGGGCTTGTTGCCATTTTGAACTTGTTTTGAATTACTCTAGAGTGATGTTCAAGGTTAAACTTTCAGAATTTTTTGACCCTTAAATAACATTTCATATTTTTCAGTTTTTTTGGCTCAGTTCAATGTTTTTCTGCCCTTTCTATGTCGTTTTCTAGCCTTCGTCATTATGAGATCAACTTTGGATGACTTTTTTTTCTTCTTTGTCCTCGACATTCAAAGTATTTTTTTATTCAACCACAAAAAGAGTTTTTTTCTGAGATCATAAACGTTGGATCGTCATTCTATGCTTAAAATGAAATTGTTTTCTCTGAGGATTCTTTAGGATCTGGACTTGGGATCACTTCGCTATATGTTATTAGAATTTTCTGTTTCATTTCCTCCATAATTTCAGGCTCGACTCAGGATCATTTTCAAACTTTTTCTGGTCTTTGAAAGCGTTTATTGCGTTTTTCCGTCGTTCTGAGTTTTTACTGTATTTTTATGACTTTCACAAGTGCAATTCTAAGCTCATTTTGGAATATTTTCGTCATTCTGAGTTAGTGAAATAACCACACACAATTGGGCGTGGCCCCAACAGCATTCTTACTGTCTGTTGATTTAAGCCGATAACAAACAAAAACAATCTGATTATGCTGCTCTAATCACTGAGCAGAGAATAATATAGAAACTACTATATATATACGGTTGCATTTGTGGAGATGCAGAAGTTTAAACTTCCTAGGAGTAACTCAACTGACTTGTCATCTTATAAGGAACGATGCTGAATTCTGCTTGAGTATTGTTTGCTGCCAAGTTGTTGTTTGGTAACATTAACTCTGCCAATCTTCTGGAAAAAATCAACCTGCATGTACCGGTAATATCGTCAGTATCTAGGGATTCTCTGTGGCTTAACTTTATTCGAATTACCGGAAAAACTTCTTTTTTGCATCCGAACACCTTGAGAAGTGGTTAGTGGTCAATGTAAACTTCCGGCCAAACAACAGCTTATGGACTTATGTCATTGCAAAAACCAATGAACAATTCTTACTAAACCCGTCCCTCTGGTGACATGAGGTCTTTGAAAAACAGTATTTTTGAATCCAAGTGATTGAAAGTAGGGAAAAAATGAGAAAAACACTTTGACTAGCTCATGTTGCGGTTTTTAGCTGAATTCTTGATCTTTTTATTGATTTATTTATCTTGAATTTGATAACAAACGACTAGCTCAGGAGTTACATGGATCCTAGAATCGGCTTTCCACCGCTTTTGAGGAGGACTTACGATCAATAACTCACCTAATTCAAAGGGAAATGGGCCTAATCAAGACATATGAGACATACAAGGCTCAGTGGTTATACAAACCAAATCATTTTTAATTGCTTATATTTGACGGTTTTCTATGGACGAGGTGGCACGTTGCGGCCGTCAGGAACTGAAGGCTGGAACGTGCATGTGGGGAAGAGGGAGGATGACCCGGAATGACATACCTGCAGCAGATTTACCGTGATGAATAGCGCAATGGCCGGCGCCTTGTTGTACGTTGTAACTTTCGCCCCATCCACCGTACTCGTAGACGAGGGTAAAACCCATCGATTGTGCCATCGGAAGAGCAAGGGCCAGGCGCAACCGGACCTCTTCAGGCCTTCTCCTCCAGTACGTCCGACGATAGCGTGATTCGTCGGTCACCAGCACTTCCGCTAGGAATTGCGTAAATCTTTCGGCTTCTCTGGTTCAACCGACGTCGAACTGCCGGCTCTGTTCGTATGGCGTCCGGCAGCCTGCTAATCCGTTCCAGCTCAACCACCTTCCAAGATTCGGTTGCACGTGCCTTCGGTGGCAGTTCGTCCCAAGGGTGATACCAAGTTTCCAGTGATCGTTGTCCTTATCCGATCGTCTAATTTCATGCTGATTATTTCGTTGTGTATTGTTATCTGGATTGTTCGTAGTAATTCATACAAAAAAGCTCAACAAAAAACACTATGTACTTTTCAATGTTCTGTTTTATCATGTCCCACCAAGTGAAATTGGGACGACAGGGTCTAAGTTTTTTCGCTCTCAAACGTGCAGCTGCTCGAAGAGGGTGATGCCTTGGTCGTCCGAGACCATGATCCCACCATCTCATCTGGTGCATACGGACCTTCTTGGTAATCTAGTTTTTCATTCAGACATATTCCCAAACACCTTCCGCAAATCTTAATGGCATCTGTAGAGTCTGCAATCCGAATCAACCTTGCATTTATCCGCATTCAAATTTAGACCGACATACGATAAATATTCTCCATATCTTCTCCGTTCTTTGTGATCACAAGTATATTAATCAGCAAATACAAAAAGCACACTGAATGTTAGCTAATCAAACTGGTTTGACCTCAGCTTCTCCACGTTATATGCCACAGATTCCGGAACAGCTTCAATAATAATCATATTGAAAATGTTAGCGGATAACGGGCACCTTTGCATTCTATATTGTCATACCTAGTGATTTTTGACGTAGAACTACGTTTTTCTTTAGCCTACCACATAGGGATGTAAATAGGAAAACTATTAACGAAACGGGGACGAAATATGTCCCTTTTAAAGTGCTTATAAATCGGTTTGTTTTCAACCGATTTCCTTCATTTTTGCAGCAATTGTTTGGAAAATCATACACGCATCCACCCAAATGTAGAAAATTGTTGATTGATTATGCAAACTATTGTACTATTGATAATTGTCCAGCCTTGTTTAAACGAAAATTACGTCCTCTGATTGGTCGTTATATGATTGCTTCCCAAGCACGGTCGACAGAATCATATACCTTGCAATTGAAAACATGCTATTTGGCCTATATAAGAGCCTGTTTCAGCCGAAGCCGCTCATCACATTCGCATCATCATCCATCATTTTCATCATTAACAGTTTAGTTTTGACCGTTGAACAGAACAGTCGTTTTACAAACTGAGCAAAATATACGTTGTGCACTTAGTAGATGGAGGTGGAAGAAACCTGGACGCTGCAATCCGCGGCGAATAAATCTTCCACGGGCACCAAGCCTAAGCGGAAGAAAACAGAAGCACCCGACATTAGTGAAGACGAGCTGGAAGCGGAGTTATTGCGAAAAAACACCTTAAGTAAGCTGACGGAGAAACTTAAAGCCACCAAGAGCCAGCCGGCTCCAGTGGTGACTGCATCGGAAATCTCGTCCGGGAAGAAGAAGCAGCCTCCGTTGGTGGTTAAGAACATCGGCTTCGCGTACCTCGTCGAGAAAATGGAGCACTGCGATGCCCGACCGACATACAAAATAACCCGGTTCGGCATCAAAATTTTGTGCTCACCGGCGGAAGAATTTGACAGAACCATCGCGCTTATGTTCGAACAGCTGTAGCAGTCTGTGGTCACTTCGATGTCTGTTATACAATGTGTTTCAGCTTAGACTTGATAGGTTTCACTTCTCGATGAGTTCCTTGAAGATTGATAAGCCTGGAAAAACTCCTCCAAGTTGAACTGTTTGACCTTTCTTGATTTGAATTTTGTAATTTTGACTAAATACCTCTTCTTTTAGTATTTTTATTTTGTTTTTGTTAGTTTTTCATCTACTCAGTTGGGTTTGGTTTGTGTTGCAATCGCTCTTGGGTCCAACTTTCGTTTGTCTTTCCTCCACCAAACAGAACTTCTTTGATATCTCCTTGTGTTATTCCTGTGGTTGAAAGAAACCTCATGCGGTGTAAATAGTGTAATTGAGTGTACGCTGGAATTATACAAAGAAATGGATAATGTAAATAGTTGTGGGGTTTTAGACTCAAATTATAAATATCTAATATGGTTGCATGTTTCTTTTGTACTTGGTCTACTTGGTTCTACATCTCTATAGTTCCCTGATCAAGCACCTCATCCGAGTCTATTAGGATGAGTGTTAATTTTTCGAATCATAGACCATTGATTTAAGTTTGGGTATTTTTGAAATGTGTTTGTCTGTGGACAAAAACTTTATGGTGCTCTTACTATTTGCTGAAAAGTATAGTATTACCTTTCAAAGATTCTTTGACATCTTCTTTAGACAACTCCTCAGGGACAGGTCTATCTGTATGGAAGCAGGTTGATTTCATTTTATTTTGTGTATGCCCTAGAGGGGCATTTTCCTGATAGCGTTCATTTTTGGAAGCATTTCCATGCGTCGGGTTGTATCTTTGTTTGTCTGAAGTTGAGGGGGACTCTTTTGATCTTTGACAATACCTGTGAATGCTCATTCTGTCTACCATAGTTGACATTTTACGTAGAAAAATGATTTAGATGGATTCAGAGTCGTGGGGATTTCCTGCTAAGTAGAGAGTATCCTTTCCTTCGATTTGATTTGTTAACGCTTTGGTATACATTAACTAAAGTTCTTGCCTAATTCTTCCGTCGATAAAATCGAGAGTGTCCATCGCAGTAGCCTTCTGTTTCCATCATAAGAAGGAGGAGATTCAAGAGGTTTGGGATTTCAAAAAAAGTCGTTTCCTTTGTTTTATTGTTGTTGTGGTTGATACATCAGATCCTGTAGATTTCTTACTCTTGCGTTTTTGCCGTACGGTAGAGTAAGCAATGTTCTGGGTAATCTGTCGCAACTGGTCCATCATTTTGTGGAATGCTTGTTTAAAGTTTTTAGTTTCGGTAACATAAAGATTCGAATTTGGTGGCAGGTAAACCTGACATAAAATCAAAGTAACCTGATCTCAACAATTCATCAAAAGTGATGACTCTTTTCAAGCAAAACCTCATGTTTTCAGTGAAAGACGCAACGAAAATGGCCGAAGTTTAGCAATGATTAATCTGAATCGACTTTCAATCGGTGTTGCATTGAATAACCATTCTCTTCTCTTTGTTCCTCCAACCGATCTCAACCATAGACCAGGTAAAGCTTGTACACCTCATAAAGTTAACCCACTAAAACGTGCCATCTCCAAATCACACACACACAAAGGTAGAGAGAAAGAGCAAACATCAACCAAAACAGCAAGCAACCCTGATGATAAATAAAAACCTTTTTGTGATCCATTATTAAGTTAATCCATTAAGCTGCTAGATCCCACCGGTACATCAAAGTCCCCGGACTTCTTGCTGCTGTATCCGCTATCCCCCGGGGGGCTGAGGCGACAACCGGACGGAAGCTTAGGTTAGTTGCGAGCAACCACACCACCAGCATCACAGCGCCCGCAAAGGGGGGAAAAACGAGATGACAAAACAATGCTGTTTTTCATTGAAAGTTACTTCGTTTTTTTTTTGTCGACTCACTGCGCTTTTTTCCTTTTCCACACGCTTCTTGTTGCCTCCTTCTCGCTATGCGAGAAAAGCCATATGTGCATTGACTGGCGAGCGCAAGCTTTCGGTAAGGGGCGGAAGTAGGAAAGCTGACACATAAAGGCCAAAGTGTAACCACCAAGCGGCAGCCCCTGCAACTACAACGCAAACCCATAAGCATAGGAGGCCATGCACGCGAGCACCAAGGTAGCAAAGCTTAAAGGTGTGTGCTTTGTTACTTCGGTCCCATTCATCCGCCGAAGGGGGAGTTCAGGTAAATTCACACTGAATGAAATTTAGCAGTAGAGCTCCATTTTTCCTCGAAGCGAAGCAAACGAACGAAGAATTGCTTCACTTTATGAGATGCCATATTTTTCCATTTCATATTGCGCAGCTCCTGGTGCGGTGGCTAGAAGAATGGACGGTCCGGTTTGTCTGTCGCGTTCCGATGTTTGAACAGAGGAAAAATTACATTGTGTCCTCTCGAGAGATGCAGCTTAGGCAAAAAATTATTCTCAGCTCTTTACTACTGAAGAAGGGTAAGCCGTTCCTGATTACAACGAGGGGATTTTTTTTCTTTAGGACACTTTTCATATGATTTAAAATGCTGGAAAATAATGGTTTACTTTTTGTCCCTACTCGGTAAACTCTGGGAGGGAACAAAGGTACACCTGAAAAATACATTATAATTACAAATGCGCGAACAACTTCATGCGAGGAAATGTTATGAAGGACTTTTTGGTCGTTCCCAACGGGAACGTAGGGTTGAAATTGTTACCTGTCATTACAAAAACCATAACTTGATTAACGTTTTAGACGCACAGAAAATTATTGGCTACAATGATTTTCGTTTGTATTTTTTTATAAAAAAGTTGACCTCGATTAGAAAATGAACCCAAGTAATCAAAACATCTTTCAACTTCCTAGCAGAACAAACAAAAAAAAATATGTTAATATCATCATCGGACAAGTGAATTTTCCCATGGAAAACTTTTCGATCTTTCTTTTTTGTCCCACTCACTTGTTTACATCATGTCGATAGTGCTGATTTCTGTTCAGTGCCAGTCGTTAAGCAAGTTAGCCCCTAGCACACAAGTAAAATAGTGATTAAAACTTTGTACATTTTCCTGCTCTCGGTTTCGGACGATCGAAGCAGGCGAGCAAGACCAACAATCTAATCCTCAGACTACCGAAAAACAGGAGGGTGGTGCAGCAACTGGTCATCAACGTGTTGCGGTTGCGGAGGGGCATTGCTTACTACCACCACTACTACTACTACCACACTGTTTCCCCAAAGCTGCAGCTGTTGCAGTGCTGTCAGAAGAGTTATGAGGCGAAAGTTTTATCGCACATAACAATAAAACTCGGCCGTCACTATGACGGGTTGTGAACTAAACCTGGGTGGGAAAACAAGGCTAGAGAAATTCCTACCATGTTTATTGCGAACCACTGGGAAACCACGTGGCGGTGTTGTGGCGCACAGTAGAGCCAATAGGGGTTCCGAGCCGAACCCGCAGACACTGAAACTCCAGGCCCCGTTGTTGTTGTTTATTTCGGTACAGCTCTATTACATTCGGTTTTAGTTGTGCCTGTTGAGGTTCGGACTGTGGTTTGCCGGTTTTTCACCGCCTCCCCCCTGTAAGGTTGGTTTAAAGTTTCACCCTCTGAAAATGTTGGAATTTTGGGTTGTTTAATTTGATATATAAATAATAAATTGTTCACGTTTTTTCGACCAACCCACAAGGATGACCCCGAGCAGCAATCTGTGCCCTCAACCTGCGGTTGAATACTAATTTATTTTGATTTTACAAGTTCACAACGCGTAAACGTCAACTAGAAAACGGAGAGCTTTAATTAAAACTTTGCAGCTCGAAAAAGCTTGCGTCCTAGTAGGCCAATTTGTGTTTTCGTTTAAAATTTTGATTGGCTTGTTCCAGTTTCGATAGTTCCAATCGATCACAGAGTGAAAGCGAAGGAGACGAATGATGGATGTTTCGAGAATGTTCTCGGTCCGAAGAAGAGCGAATAATTTCGAACTTTTTAATTAGTTAAGTTGCAGCCAATATCGAAGCTGTGGCCTTACCGGGCATCACCACAGAAGAACTTTGTGGATTACGGTGTGCAAGGTGAGCCTGCCGTCAACGGGTGAACGAAACACGTCCCATCATAAATCATAAACGTAATTAGAGCAAATCCTTTCCGGGCTGCAGCATCCACCCTTATTTTTTTTCAAACGAGAAAGGGAAGAAAAGGTAGCACAAGCACAGACTAACAGACGTAGTACTTTGAACAAAGCTCTAATAATATCGTCGTTCTGTATGCTAGCGGTATGCTAGTCTGTGGCCCAAGTATCATCAACACCATCATCAACAACTGTGGCACTCATGGGAAAACAGAGTTAAACTAATTGCACTTTGTGTACATGTTGTTGTTGTGTCGGGAAGAAGACAAACACATTTGTTTCACCGCTCCTTCCTTCTCTTTCTTTCTTTCTAACATTCATCCCACGAAGCTACAGCAGCAAAACTGAAATAGATTGCTACAAATTAATTCAATCCGCTTTCAGGAGCTGTGAAACGCAAAAGGAAAAAAAAGAACTGAGCATTATGGCTTTAAGAGACCTAAAGTGTTCATTAAAAAAATGCTAATCAGGCCTGGTACAGGATAAGACTTTCAACGGTGGCGAAGGTAATAACAGTACGTAAGCAGAAATGACAACAGCAGATGTAAAAGTTGTGTAAAACGAGGGTAGATAAAAGTTAACACCGAAAACGGTGTTGGTAACGGTTATGTTTATGAACGAAAAACACCGGAATAAGGGACTGCTTATCAACTGCGGACATTCCTGCCACTCAGTTTGACTAGTCAAATTCCAAAAATTAACGGAGTTTATTGCTTGTTAAGATTTGACTGTCCATTTTTCAAGTGAACTTTCCAAATTCCGGCTTCAATGCGTCTGGAAAAATGCCACAAAAGCGTTTAAAAAAGATCCGAGAAAAACACCGAAGATGACACAAGGCTAACCCAAAGTGACACTTAATGGTTCATAGCACTTAGAATTCATATTTTTGTAAAAACAGCAAACAAATATACAAATTTTGTGAAAATAATCACAACATAATCCAAAAACGCTTCAAAAAGCCAAAAATATTTAAAAAGTGCTTAGAAGAATTTAAGATTTCTCTGGAAATGAATCAGAAATCAATTAGCACAAAACATGAAAGTGATCAAAATAGAGCCATAAATTATCCAAAGATTGCTTAGAAATACACAGATTTCTCGACGTTTCTCCGTCGGGAAAACTTTATTGAAGTCTTGGAACACTTAACGCACTGCAGAGATTGCTAGTGACACCAAAATTCACAAAAACGGTTGAAAAGTTATAATCTCTAATTCTATTCTAGTTTGAGCGCTAGGGTTAAGTATTTTTCGCTTGTGTCCACCAGTGTGATCAAAATTTTACAGAACATAAAAATTTCTCACAGTGAACAAAAATGGTATCAAAGTTTTGGGATAATGAATCATAATAAATAACGAAAAACGCACACATTTAAGACATAACAGAAATTTACAGAAAGAAAAAAATGGTAATAATAACTAACATCGAAGTTTCAGAAAACATAATTAAACTGACTAGATCTGTAGCCGAATTCCGGTAAAAAAAGTCTTGAAAGAAAAGAAAATTTTCGAAGACATTTTTGAAATTTTCCTAATGCGGAATTCCGGTGAAATTTCAGAAGAAGATTTGTGACGTTTAAAGAAGAAATCAAGACTTTTTATCCCTCCGAAGTTTTTGCCTCAGAAAATTTAAAATTTAAAATAATGGAACAAATATTGTACCATATTATTTATTAAAAAATGCGATAAACGACAAGTAAAATTGAAATTACTCCATCACTGCCGCTATTTGAGGGATACTAGTAATCCTTTCGAGATTTCGGACAGTAATTTCTAGAAACTGTTCCGGTTGCAAAAGTGCTTGGCTGAAAAGTTTATCGGCTTACTGGATCATCCGTTGAACGAGATCCCATTGAAGGAATGGAAGGACTACAGCAATTCCGGTACATTTACAAGTTTTCACAACATTGAGATATCTAGGTTCAGGTGCTTAACTAAATAAATTTATCATAATACAATTAATCTTTTCATGAAACACTTTTCGTTATGCCACTCGAACAGGCCCGGATTTGAGGGGGGGCAAAGGGGGCAAATGCCCCGGGCCTCCCTATTCAAGTCCCCTACCCAGTGAACAATTTGGTCCGTATATTTAAAGATATGCGGATATATATGCATCGCATTAAATGCAGAAAATGTCTATATGCGGACCAAATTGGAGGCCATATACGTACTTCATAAGGCTGTGCGAGATTTCGAATGATTTCGTATAATTTCGCAAAACTCGAAATTCCCGAAATTTCGCGAAATTTCGGTTTCGCGAAATTGCCGAAAAATTTCGTTGAATTTCGCTAAATTCCGCCTAAAATTTCGCGAAATTAAAGTTCCAATTTCGACGGTTACGAAATTTCGGACCAAATTTCCGATGCACATCATTACATTATTTTGGTTTGTGCTTGTTGCGACTATAAATTAAATTGAATATATCTCAACAGATATCTGGTATTCTAAGTCAGTTATAGAAGAATAAACTCTCAGCCGGTAATTTTTGTTTTTAAAGACAAAACCGTAACATCATGCGGGAGGTATTTTTTATTCACGCAGAGCATAAAATTCATGTCATCACTGAAGTCAAATTCGAGGAATATGAAGCCGTCCAAATGCGCTACAAGGTATCTAGTAATTTGTTTGTAGGAATAAATTTTACGCATCTTTTACGTACATCAAAATGTGGTTATATTTGCAGCCCACAAGGTTAAAGAGGTCATTTTTTGTCTTTCGTTTAGGAGGGCATAGCAATTTCTGTCAAAACTAAAGCTCTGAAGCTCTATCTTACAGGCCAAATGTTCTATGCTACTCGACTTGTAAAAATTTTCAAGCGTTTTTTCCCTGTGTTAGAGGACTCCTCTTCGCACACCGTAGTGTATTTAAATGTGTTTTTTTTAGATAGTTCATTGCTATCACTAGGCTGACCAGATATCATGCCTTATAGTGTGAAAGTATAGTGCAGAAAAAGTTGTAATTGCCTGAATTTTTAGTATTGTTTCAAAACACTCTGACTTCAAAGTCAGCATAAATTTCAAAATTGCCAGGTACCTTATCAAAAATATTTTAAACGTGTTATCAAAAGAGTGTACTTGATCAATGAATGAATAAAAAGTAAATGGTTCGCTATCGTTGAACACATAATTGAGAAATGTTACTCTTGTTTAGGGGACACACAATTTTACAATGTCAAAAACAAGTTCAGATTATGGCATAGAAGTGATTCTGACTTTGCACTTGACGAATATACAAGGTAGAAGAAAAGAAAGGTTAGAAAGAACGAGAAATAAGAGAACGAGGATGATTACAAATAACTTGATTGAGTAAAGAGAAAACTATTTGTTTGTTGCATTACAACATTCCATTCTAACTGTTGATTGGTTGAAAGAAAAATAATTTTTGGTTTGTTTCAAAGGGGCCGTTCCCAAACACGTAGTCATATATAGGGAGACGGGGGGTGGCTTATCAAAAGACCACGAAAAATCCCCCCGCGTGCGGGTTAACGAATAGACCACGTAGTCTTTTTTCTGACTTATAATTTATTATTGCCACTAAGTCAAGACGAAGCTTTCGCAATTTTTTAATCAATATATTTATTTGACACGACTAATTATTTTTTGTTTTAAACAGGCTTTGCCTTATATGGCATTTACTTCTTTAGAATAATAGTTCTATTTTGCAATGCGTCGGGATTTATGTTATTTTTCCTGGAAGTATATCTCAATACTCAACGACCGGTAAAAAAATCAACGTTTGTGTCTTAAAAACAATATATAAGACCTGGATGTTCGTGAACTGAAGGAAGAAAGAAAGATGTTTATATTTTGTTCGACATTCAAAAACTTTGTAATTTATTTCAAGGGAAATACGGCTTTTTCAGTCTTAGGGGTGTATCAAAACGCTACTAGGTTTTATGTCCGACGTTTCGGCCTTTGAGCTTGGCCTTCCTCAGGGGATCTACAAGTTTATTAAAAACATTTTATAAAAATAGTACATTTTTTTTTCTTCGAAAACTCTGACATTGTTTTTTTCAAAAAACTTACATAAAGTTGTACCGTTTTTCGTACAAAGCTTTACGATAGGTTGTCATAGCTGTCTATAGGATCTCTTTCAAAGTACCTATATTGAAACGTTAGAGTTAGTTTGAGCTTTAGAGATTACCTACAAACTTTTACCACATCACAAAGCACGATGCGTTGGTGGATTCAATTTCTTTTTCTCGGGCTTTTTATCGCATCACTCCCCTACGTCCCAGGTTTAAGTAATGCTATCGTCAGGTGCCTGAAAGATGATTACCCGTTGATCACTATGGGGCCGTGTCGACTGGTGTGCCCCAAGGTAGTAACTTGGGGCCAATTCTTTTTCTGCTGTTTATTAATGACCTGGCCAAGTTAGAGCTGCATGGAAAGTTACGTCTCTTTGCTGACGACACGTCAGTCTTCTATCAAGAAACAGAATGCACCGCTATTCAGCTTCAAACTAATTTGATGTCAATGAATCTATCGAAAACCAAGTATATGCTCATTCACTCGTTCCGCAGAGAACTCCCGGCTCGCGAGCCAATTGAAATCGCCAATCGTGTCATCGAAGAAGTATTTGAATACCCATTTCTCGGCCTAACGCTAGACAATAGAATGAACTGGAAGGCCCATCTTGAGTCTCTCAAGCGAAAGCTAACATCACTCTGTGGTATATTAAGGAAGGTTTCATCATTTTTGCCTTTGGCGACTATGAAAACACTATACTTCTCACTAATCCATTCTCGGCTCCAGTACCTAGTTGCAACGTGGGGACTGGCTTGCAAATCTTCTTTGAGAGAGCTACAGGTGATACAAAACAGAAGCTTGAAAGCCGTGTTCCGGAAACCTCATCTGTATCCCACTCATCTACTATACGAAGATCCCAGGGACTCAACCCTACCAATCCGTGTACTCCAGGAGTATCAAATGTTGATCCACTTGCGAAATAACAACACTTCAACCGTCCTTGTCACAAGAAGAATGCACGAAAACCGCTCAAGCAGACAAACTGGTCACCTGTATTTGCCACGATTCAATACGGAATACGGTCGCAAAAAATGTCGTACATTGGTAGCAAACTGTTTAACGACCTCCCCCCATCATGTAAAAATGCCCCCACAACATATATCTTCAAACGTCGTTTGCGAGCTATCATGAAAACGAAAATACCACAGTATCTAGCCTAATTCTGGATTACACCCGAATACCACAAAACACTACTCACCAATGCCTCTGCCGTACGCCGTAACCAGAGCAACGCCATCAACGCGCGAACCACCAGCACCACCCCACAATTGTCGACAAGTATCATCACCAGCTTCAACTTATAGTTAACAACATCGTATCACACTTCCTTAAAAGAGCAGATGCTCACTGGAAGTGCAAACTTGTTCTAGCGATTCAAGTGTAAAAAATATATCGGAAATAAATGAAATTAAAATTAAATTAAAAGGTTTCACTTATTATCAACTAAATATTTTTCTAGATGATTTCTAGATGAGTATACAATTTACCATAACTATAAGCGAAAAATTTATCGTAGATGATCAATCTGCTTAAACAAATTTTATTTATTTTGATACTCAACAACAAATTAAAAATCATTTTGAATAT
The DNA here is from genome assembly GCF_029784165.1 of Wyeomyia smithii. Taxonomy (NCBI): domain Eukaryota; kingdom Metazoa; phylum Arthropoda; class Insecta; order Diptera; family Culicidae; genus Wyeomyia; species Wyeomyia smithii. Next base: position 723,751 of record NC_073694.1, read on the forward strand.
ACTCAACAGAAAAGCGCATTTTAAATTACTTTCAGGTAAGGAAATTATTATATTTGTTAAAGACAATGAAATATTATCAAAAATTAAACAACCATTATCTGTTTGTTATTTTGGTTTTAAGAAAATGATATTACTGAAAATTCTATTTACAATTTGCGCAATATCTAATAATCAGTTTTCTTGAACCTTCATTTTTTTCATAAATTTTTCATACTTTATTGTACATATATTTGCAGAATAAGATCACAAAACAAAAGACCACGAAAGACCACGGGGGAGAAGGGGGGTATGAAAGGGATCAAAATATGACCACGTAGTTTAGGAATGGTCCCGAATGCATTTTATTATTTTGGGTGTCGCAGAAACTCACAGGGCATATTTTTTTAGGACAAAATTATTTTCTACAACCTTACCAGAGACACTAGTTATGCCAGTCAAACAAACCGATTTAGCTGAAAAAATAATTTTAATCTCCAATTGGACACTCTGTGGGTAATTAAAATATTTTTATAATCGAAACAGTTGGTTTGATTGGCATAGTGCCTTTGGCAAAGTTATAGATAATAATATTGTCCTTCCAAAAATAAACATGTTGTAATTTTTTTTTTAATTTAATTTTTCTTTGATTTCTTCATCGCTTCGGTATTTTTTTTGTAATTTTTACACAAAAAAAGATTTGTGAAAAATAAGCTTTTTTATGTTAATTTAAATGTTTCTTTTACATTAAAAAATGAATTTTTCAGAGTTTTTTTTTATCGGGAAGATAAAGTTACTGTCTAAAACTTTTCCAGAGATGTCACACTGATCAAAAAACTTTTGGCTCTATAAATATTTATAATCACAATAACCCTCCCAAAATAGCATTTTAACTAGCTTCTCAGCCTATAGAAACGTTTTTGCAAAGTTTAGGCCAAATCTAAAATGACAAAAAATATTGAAACTGAGACATTTTTTGTGGAACTGCTCAGTTAAAAAGTAATTTTAAGTTATATTAAAAAATGTGCAAAAATATTGAAAACTTCAAAGTTTACAGAATAGTTAACTTAAATTTTGTTTTCCTCGATTTGATAAAAATGTCACTTAGTCTAGTCTGACTAAACGGTGTTAAAAAAAATTAAATAACACTGGTCGACAAAAGCGAAAAAAAAGTTGCCCTAAAGCTAAAAATGGTTGCCCTCCAAAGGTTTTACAGCTTTTTAACCATTCCTGTGAATTTTGCTGCTTTTAGAGAATGCAGAAATGCATCAGAAGGCCGCCGAGGAATTGCTTATCGGATTCGTCGCTTTTAGGTTTGCATAGGGAACAACTCTTTGGAAAAGTTATCTTTGCTAGGGACACCAAAACTCACAGGAATGGTTGAAAACCTACCTATTATCTCTCATGTTTTCCAGTTCGAGCTCTAGGACAAAACTTGGATTTTGAATGATGAAAGTGCTATGAAAGAAGGATTACTATTTTAAACATAGTTGCATTCAAACCAAAAGAATCAGTTCAGAAGTTCATTAAATTATTATTTACAAAGACATTTCGAGTTTGACCTTTATATCATTTGTATCTATCGCGCTACTATTACCTGCAATATAATCTGTATAAATGAATGCATCAAGATTTTAGTTTTTAACATTTTTGATTTTCTCGTCATTGTCGGTTTATCGATAACTGAATACCTACGTTACTCTTCGTCGACCAGGTAAGCACCTTGCGATCAGCTGTTGAAGGGTACTTCGTTAGCGTACGCTCCAACGTTACAAATCATTGTAATGCTATGTTTCAGAAACATTTATTTTTCGAAATTTCGCGAAATTTAGAGACCAATTTCGTTTCGTCTCGAGAACTCGAAATCCACCTTGATTTCGTTTCGACTAATTTGGCGAAATCGAAATTAAGGGTTAATTTCGTTTCGTTTCGTTTCGACACCAGAAAAGCCAGTTTCGCACACCCCTAACTTTATGGGCTATATTACAAAAGTATTGATTTCATATGACATGATTTCTTGTGTCTATTTGTAAAGCGATGCTATATCACATACATTGCGAATTTTTTAATTTTCGCACTATAAATAATTCTAACATCGATGCGATATTATTTGCGACTCTAGTTTGTTTCATATAAAATAAATGTAATCGCCAGCTGTCGGTTCTGAATAGTTAACCACTTTGTTTTGATTTTCTGTTTGAGATCACGTCACGAAAGTTCCCATTGATTGGGGGACTTCGTTGCTCCTCCGAGAGCATTCAATGCCGTGCTTAAACCGTTCCATTTTTGTTATTGAAGCTCCTTTTCTCTGAGCGACCAGAATCAGTTGTTGGAAAAGTCCAAATTTTCAGCCATGGTATCCACCATGTACTTTTTTTGCTTCATCGTCATGTATTTCTTTTATCTACTTTGAACGATGATATTATCAACAAGATGAGGGAGCTGCGTAGCCGCAAGGTTACAGAGTCCGCTTTGTCTAGCGGATGGTCGTGCGTTCGAATCTTAGTAGAATCTGGCCATTCGATGTCAGAAAGGGACTTCAAGCATGGGTTTATTCTCACGCTCCCCACCAGTTACCCTTCCTTTACGCTGAAATCTACAATACCTTTGCGTGACTTCCTCCTAACACAAATAAGTCCCTCTTATCAATAAAACTGGCCAGAAGGACGCACGACGAAACTTTTCCAGGGAAATATAATTGGTGATATTTGGCAGGAGGGAACGAGGCTTGGTATAGGAGAACAGTAGGCGTGTAAAAGGAAAGGTAGCACATTACACACAAGCACTGATAAAAAATAATAATAAGCATGCCACTTCTCAATAGCGGTATTGCTAATAATAGAAGTGCGGAATACAGCAGACACTCGGGCATATCTCACAATAGATCAACGATTCTGGTCGCAGTGAGGAAGTCCATAGAGGAAAAAAAATCAACAAGATTGGAATAGTCTAAATTTGAATTATTTACCTACCTACTTTACGAAGCCATACGTAACTTACAATGTTAACTTTACTTCTATTTCACAATGTCAAAATGTCCTAATGACCGGCCGTTAGAAGGCTGTGATAGATTTCTCATTTTTGAGCACGCACCGGTATTAGTAAGATTTGAAGGATTTTTATTGAGCATTTTATTTATTAATATTGAATGTTGCAAATAAAAACCAATTCGTCATAGAAAAAATGATAAACTATGCTATATTTCCAAAAACGGGAGGACATAGAAAAGATGTTAAGTAGGACGTTTCAAAACCCCATCCTGAGAATAATCGTAAAGACATCTAGCGGTGAATAGGTGAAGTATGTTTTCTCTTCTCTTAAAATTTGCATTTTTCTCCTTCTCTTTGCTTGTTCGGAATCACGCAACAAGAAAAAACAAATTTAAGAAGAGAAAGACATTTTAAGAATGTCTTCTATTGAAGAGATTTTCGATTATTTTCTTCGAGCGCCGGAATTCGGAATTCTAAACACCTGGCAGAAAGTATCAACAAAAGAGGCGTCGTGCACAAATAACGTAACGCTAAAAATCTAGATTTTAGACCCCCTCCTTCTTTGTAACAATAATTAACATTTGATATGACAACATTTGATTTGATATGTCATCAGGGTCGTTGGATAAAGGTGTGAGTGGTCGTGAATTTAAACACGCTTCGATTTCAGCCACCGTAGTAGTCATTTCTTCTCGCGAAAACAGCACATCCATGGTTACACGGTTTAGTATATTTTTTGATGATTTTACGCAAGCTTCCCATAATCCACCAAATGAGGGTGAACGTGGGGGAATGAAATGAAATGTTATTCCAAAACGAGTGGATTCACCTGCCACTTGCAGTTTATGTTGTTGTGAATGGAATAGTTTTCGCAGTTCTTGTAGCTTTCTATTTGCGCCTACGAAGTTAGTCGCGTTGTCGCAATAAATGTTCAATGGATAACCACGACGAGCACAGAATCGACGAAGTGCAGCAAGGAATGCTTCGGTGGTAAGATTGAGCACTAATTCTAAGTGAGCTGCTTTCGTTACCATACAGACGAATACACAGATGTACGCTTTAATAGCGTCTTGTTTTCGAGGAGGCTTAATGTAGACAGGTCCAAGAAAGTCTACTCCAGTATTTGTGAATGGGCGAGAAGGCGTTACTCGAACTGCCGGTAAATCAGCCATTACCTGTTGCGCAAACGTTGGTTTATTTCGGAAACAGGTGTGGCATTTGTGGATTACGGAGCGAGCCTTGTTGCGTCCGTCAACCGGCCAGTACCGGCGGTGAATAGCAGCGAGAAGGTTAGTAGGTCCAGTGTGAAGCGTTTCTTCGTGTTTATCGAGAAACATGAGATCCGTGAATGGATGATTTTTCGGTAAAATAATTGGGTGTTTGCGTCCAAACGGTATCGGCGCGTTTTTTAATCGACCGCCAATTCTTATAAGCTGTTCATTTTCCAACATTATCGGCTTGAAATAGCGTAATGAAGAGTTTTTGCTAACGGATATTTGAGATTGAAGCCTTGTATAATCTTCACGAAAATCGGTTTTCTGTATCTGTCGAATTAACATAACTTCGACGACGCATATTTCAGATGGAGAAAGAAATCCTGTGACTCTGTCGATCTTGCGACGTTTACAGTTTGTAACAAATCGCATACAGTGAGCGAGAACTCGTAGAGCACTGTGTAACGAGTTATAATTTTGGAGATACTGTCGAATCCATGTATCGCCAGGAGTAGTGCATATCGCAGAAAAAACGGTTGATCTCCGTTTTTCGAGATCCAAATCTGATGGACTGTTATTCTTCCACAACGTCGATGTTTTTGGCCACTCATTACAGGGATCCGAAAGCCAGCGTGGACCGTGCCACCAAAGTTCGTTGCCAATTATAGACGATGGAGTTAGTCCGCGCGAGATATGATCTGCTGGATTGTCTGCTGTTGAGACGTGGAGCCAAGTGGCAGATTTTGTCAAATCCTGAATTTCTGCAACACGGTTCGCCACAAATACCGCCCAAGTTGAAGGCTGACCCGAAATCCAATGAAGCGTAATCGTTGAATCTGACCACAAGTATACAGGACACTGTATTGCTGTACAATCAGAAACCCATTTCTGCAGATTTGCCAAGAGTTTGGCTGCGCACAGCTCGAGTCTTGCTAGTGTTGGCCTTCGTTTTTCCAATGGAGAGACTCGCGAATTAGCAACCATCAAGCGAGAAACCACTGCACCAGACTCGCAAACGGAACGGAAGTAAATACATGCCCCATATGCATACTGGGACGCGTCAGCAAAGCCATGCATTTGAATTGAGAGCACTTTGTCGCACAATACGAAACGTGGAGTTTTGAGGTCCTTGAGCAGTGGTAGTTGTCCAGCAATTTGAACCCATTTTTTACACAATTCTTGAGATAATGGCTCGTCCCATCCTAAATTTCGCTCCCAAAGAGTTTGAATGAATATTTTAGCTAGAATTATTGCTGGACCGACTAATCCTAAAGGATCAAACAAGCTGCAAGCCTGAGATAGTATGCTTCGCTTTGTCGGTTTTGATTGCACGCACAATTCAGGAATCTTGAAAAGGAGGATGTCGTTTTTTGGTTTTCATAAGAGGCCAAGAGTTTTGATCGGAGCGGATTTATCAAGCTCTAATACGGAAGATTGTTCTACATGATCTGTAGGAAAATGTTTAAGAATCTGCGGACAGTTCGATGACCATTTGCGAAGGGGAAATCCTGCGGACGCTAGCATTTTCGATGTTTCAACCACTGCGAGAGAAGCTTCTTCTAGAGAATCGAATCCAATCATAAGGTCGTCGACGTAAAATCCCTTTTTCACAACTTGTACGGCAACCGCCTTAGAACGAAAGCGAAGTATTGTAACAATCATTTCATCTTGCACTGTTGGACCCTTCAGGAGCAAATCGTTTAGGCTATAACCAGAAGTGGTTTTACATGAACCGTCGAAAACCACACGAAGCTTAGTGGTAGTGCGGTCCGGTTTAAAAACAGCATGATGCGGCAAATAGTAGTTATGGTTTGAAGAGTTAATCGCTGGATCAATCAATTTCATATGTCCAAGACGAATATATTCAGACATGAAGTCAGAATATTGGCGACGGAGTTGTGGATCACGTTCTAACCGTCGCTCTAGGCAGTAAAACCGACGAGTGGCAATTGACAGCGAATTCCCGAGTTGACCAATAAGCTCTTGTTTTTTGGGTAGCGAAACAACGTAGCGCCCAGTCGAATCCCGGCCAGTGGTGGCTGTGAAACTGTTTTCACATTCCTTCTCCTCCAGGGACCAAGTTGAGTTAACCTGACAGTTCTCCAATTCCCAAAACTTTCTGACACGTTTTTCCAATTCCCGATAAGTTGCCAGATGACAATGTAACTGAGTTTGTTCTGTAGTATCGTTGTATTGTAAGCCAGATACCAACCAACCAAACACCGAATTTTGTAGAAGTGGCTTGTCCTTTCCGATTTTCTGATGACCTCTGCGGATAAGTTCGAAAAATACCTGAGCTCCAATAACAATGTCGATAGGACCTTTCGAAGCGAACGATGGGTCAGCGAGGTTTACGTTCTCCGGTACGTTCCAGTCACGGGTATCAACACTCCATGTTGGTAAATCGTTGGTTACCTTTTCCATGATGACAAAATCTAGCGGCACACGAAAGTTATTAAAACGGGAGGCTACGGTTGCAACCGAAGAGTGACTTGCAACTGTGGCAACGTCACCTCCAATGCCAGCGATTTCTATGTTAGCCATTGTCTTACGAGCATTGATAAGCCGACGAAATCTTTCTGTCATAAGGTTCGGCTGCGAAGCATTATCGAGTAGAGCGCGCGCAAGAAACGAATTACCTCTAGGTCCCAACACCTTTACAATAGCCGTAGCAAGAAATACTTGACTTGGGACAGATTGCTCGAATCGAGACGTCACCGAGTGTGTTTTAGTTTGCATGACGACGTTTGAAGCAGCTGGTTCTTGTGAGGAAAAGCTTAAACGATGCATTGACGGTGAAGGATATAATTTACTGTCGTGAAGCAGAGTATGATGCTTGGCTCCGCAATCACGACATACACCATACTTGCAACTAGCTGAGTCATGCCTTCCGCATAGGCAGTTAGCGCACAAACCTGATTCCTCCACTATCGAAGTTCGACGAGGCAGAGCGGATGCTTAAACTGATCGCAATAGTAGAGACGATGTCCCTTTTTACAAACAGGGCACATATCCTTGAGATTACATGCTGTGGCAGGAGTAGATTGCTGTAGAAATACTTTGCTCCCGGATGGAGAGTAGATACATCTCTCCGAGTAGAGTGTTTCGAGTTCAGTCACATATTCACGAATAAACTTGATCAGTTCATTGTAGGTAGGCATTCTACTCTTTTCGGCAGCCCTCTGCCACTCTCGAAGCGTTGACTGATCCAGCCGAGATGTTACCATATACACTAGCAGTGAACTCCATCCGTTGACCTCTTCTCCGAGCTTTTCCAAAATACCCAAGTTATTTTCGAACTCGCCAATTAGATTAGTTAGTGCTTTAGGACATTCCTTCTCAACTCTTTCTATTTTGAACAAAGCTTCTATATGATTTCGAGTAAGAATGTTAGTATTCTGGTAACGATCTGTTATTAATTTTAAAGCAACTGAGTAATTATCCTCTGTCACTGGGATTTTATCGATCAACTGTAATGCTTCGCCTCGCAATGTTGATTTAAGATAAAAAAATTTCTGCACATCGGAAAGATCTTGATTGATGTTCACAAGTGAGTTAAAGGTATCGTAGAATGAAAACCATTTAACAATATTTCCGCTGAATTCAGGGAGCTGGATATCCGGAAGTTTAAATGTTCTAGTTAACCGCTGTGGTAGCTGATCAGAAGACTCAGTCGCGATTTTTGCAACGACAGAACTAAAATATCCTTTGAGCATAAAATAATCACGTTCGAAGCATGCCATATCATTCTCAAAGTCTATGCCTTCAATAGATTTCCCGTCCGTCAGTACCTCTAGAATGCAAAAACATTCGCGAAATCGCTCGTAGTTGATATCGAGTGCCTCCATTCTTGCTTGCACCTGTCCACCTTCTGTTATAGGATCGAAGTTTTCTTTGAAAACGCAAAGTCGTTTTAGAAAATCACGAGACTGGCGATAAGTCGCAAAGTGTTTTTTAAACTCGCTGTCCTTTCCCATCGTATACGACAAAGCAATGAGCAAATTTTGAGAGAGATCGAATTTACTTGATTAGTAACCGAATGGGCTATTATCATCTACGCAGTGAATTGCGAACGAAACCATGTGTAACTTCACCGATGAATCGAAAATCAATTGTTCGTGGCCCGTAAAGCACAAACGAATAGTGCCGCAATGAGTATAATTGTCGCCTAATAAAAGTATTGTGAACGCTTACGTGACCTTGGTATCCACGAGGTGATGTATCAATAGCAAATTGTTAGCGCGATGGCGTCTCAGTGTGATAGCGTCTTATGAGTACAACCAACACTTGGGACGCTAAAGTTGTTCTCGATGACCAAAATTCCCTGCAATCGTCAACACTGCGTAAAGTTCACGTCCAAGAGGCTTAAATCTCGGAGCGATACTTTCCTCTTGCTGCTGGTTCCATATAATCAGAATGCGCTGGCAAAAAGTTGTTCCTTGAACGTTGAAGCTCGGATAAAAATCCGGTTCGAAGGACCATGTACGCTTGGAGTAAGCGTTGTCCGTGTCCCATGCAGGGTCCCAAATGCGCCAGTAGATCAGCAGCACATCCAACAAAGGGTAAGTAATTTGTCTCCGAAAAAAAAAAACAACCGCATGCTTCGAAAGTCGAACTATATTTTATATTATATGTGTCAGGAAAAACCAGCGGAAGGCCAGTAAAAAAACCTGCATCTTTTTAGTACTCGTTGTGTTTGTTGAGTGGAACGTATGTAACGTGTACAGTGCTTGCAGATTAATTGGGTGAATTATCAGTGTTATGTAAAGTGTGTGCGGTATTTATCATACATTAAACAATATTTTATATTTATTTTACTAAAACTAAGTTAGCTCCTTCTATCAGATTTAAGAGCTTCTCGATGATGGTTTGAAGGTGATGTTGGGGTCGAAGGAATGTCGGGAAAATATACTACTTTAGACTATGCAACAAAAGGTTGCTTCAAATGTCTGTTTGTGGGAAGGAATTTTGTGACTGTACCTCTGCGAAAAAGGCTGCTGCACGATTGAGTTGGAATTCTGCATGAGGAGTTTTTTCGAGAAGACAAAACTTTTCAGACCAACTATTAAATAAAATTCCAAAAAATATTTTTAATATTGTTTCCGAATTAATCGTTGACTGAACTACGCAATAGTTAATTTAAACAGCACGTGCGTTGGCATCGCTAATGAAAGCAGAAAAACATTTCATTTTCTAAGTTGTTATCTCCTATCCTTTCTCTTCAATGTTCTCTGGCACTCATTTCTATACTACAACGCGACCCGTATTGAAACGGTTGGTTGTGCTGAAGTCCACCGGAAAATTGGCCGAAGTGGAGGCTGCCGCGAAGCCTTGATTTACCGTGGCAGGTATCAAGCGTCAAAACGGTAAGACGCGCCAAGATGGCGAAGCGGCTAAACGACCCAGGAAGGCACGGAGCATGGAAGATGCCCTCATACTCAAAACGGACGGGTCGAGCCGGACGTTTGCTCCAGGTGCTTCGGGGGAGGGCATAATTGTGCAGGCGTTGCGGTGATCCAGGTCATAAGGCAAAAGAGTTCGGGGAGCCTTCCAAGTGCCTGGCATGTTATAGAAAAGAAAACGGGCCGCCAAGCTCTTTATGGGATGCCAAGGTGCCCAGCCGGATGACACAACTGAACCTGAACCTTTACCACGTGGACCAGCAGCTGTTATACCAAGCAGCCTCTGAGTCGTTGTCGGATATCGCCATCGTATCGGACCTCAACCGTAGCACTCCCAGAAACGGTAACTGTCTCACTAATAAGAAAGCGGGCGACTTCAACGCTTGGGCTGTTGAGTTAAAAAGAAACAGTCTCTTCAGTCACGTCTATTCTCGCTTGACAACAGTTCGCAGCTTTCAAGTTGAACTGCACAACAAGATTCAACACTAAATAGCACCCTTTTTCTCTGCAGATGAAACAGTAATAAACGAAAAAGATCCACGCACCACAGCGAAGAATTATGAGGATTGAAATTTTGTCCAAATTCATAGGCACTTCAGTACGATAAACCGGAAAATATTTGCGAATTTCTAGAAATACACAGAATAATCGCAAGCGAAAACTATTTCACATCCACACTCGCCGTCGCAGCTAGCTACGATCCAACGACTTAAAAAAAAACCTTCAAGGTGAAAGTATAATGCCTCCTCTTCCGTAAGCTTTCGAGCCTGTTTGGTGAGTGATACGTGCTGTGCATTCCATGCTAATCTTATGCGTTTTGATCGTGCTAGGGTGGATTGTATGGCTTCCGCAAGAAGTTCGGCAGCACCTTCTTTGCGTTCAACTCAGATGCAGACCTATTCTGTCTGAGATCAGAAACCAGTCAGTTTATTGAAAGCTTTTTTTTTCGAAGAGAACGTGGTTCAGAAAACACTTATTCTGAAAACCAAGCCTTCACCTGCATGAACCTGTTTTTGCTTCGAATCAAATTTTTCTCTTCCAATTTTCTTCAGTACATATTTCGAAACATTTCCGTTTTGCACTTGCAAATCTTACTTAATCCAGACATCAAATAACTCGGAAGTTGAGCATAGAAAATTAAGTTTGAAGTGGAGTCGCCTCCTCGGGCGTCCGGGCGGAACTAGATGGACGGAAAATAGGCAAAAAAAATCTGCTTTTTGCTGCGCTTTCTTATTGATAAGCACTGATCGAGGTTCTGGGGCTTGTTGCTTTTTCAACCGAGCACTCTCTTGGTGTCGAACCATGTGGACCATGGATATTTGTTTTGGATTCGTCACAAATTTTCACATAGAATATCGAACGGTCGGGGTTTGAACCTGCTAAAACACAAAATAAGATTTGTAGCATGATACTGCATTGCAGTAGTTTCTTTCAATGGAGACGCATAGTAGTTATGGTGAAGTTTAAAAATTCTTTCTCCAAAATTAAAAAAATATTCTTACGTGGTAATTTGATTATTTATGTAAAATTTTCTGATTAATTCGAAAACATATCAAACGATAGGAACTCCTGGGTCTCAAACCCTCCAAAAAGGTTACTTAGGTTACTGTCAAGTTTCGTTCGGAGCCTTTTGCTAAATTGTTGAAACTTTTGACAGTGGGTTCTTAAATCGAATGTTTTATATTTGTTTGTTTCGTTCCTGGCTGGAATTCCGGATAAACGTGCTGAAAGTGAAAAACACAGGAACCTTCCGAATAACATAAGTATGTGGGTGCGAATCATCTGATGCGCAAAAAAAAATGAAACAGAAAGACAAAGACAAACTACTGCTGGAAAAGTATTCCGGCATTTTTAGGTCATGATTAGCGAGAAAAATGAGCGAGAAAGAGAAGAAGAAATGCAGCACTGCAATAGAAAGAAGCTTTCCCGCTTTGTCGCGTAACCCTGTTTTTTTACGGCGGCGGCTGCTGCGACATCGCTTGTGCGTAACCAATAGCTGTTCTGTATGACACCGTTCGGTTTCATCTGAGTGCGTGCAGGTGTGAACGGCTTAGCATCGCTGCCTCTATGAATCCGTCAGCCTTCTTCATTAGTAAATGAATCACAGCCGGCCAGGACATCACGCACGAATGACCACAAAAAACCACCGCCTGCTATTCACAGAGTATTTGTTCCGATCGAACGGATGAATCCCCAAATCGGAACCGTCATCGCGTAAGCCATCCTTCAGGGCCAGCTGCATTCTTTTCACTTTTTCACCAACCGCAGACCGGCCGGCTAACGGTCCGCGAAAGCACGATCCAGAGCTGGGAGGAGACAATCGGACCCACACGAGACACGTAAAAAACTCTATCGGAATGCGTCAACAAGCCTGTGTCCTGCTGTGTTCGTCGTTCGGGGTGTGGCTCACCGTTGCGGATAGATAACATCTCTTGTAGTACGGTCGCTTCCAGCAGAAACTGGACTTTGTTAATGAAGATTAGTCTACTCGATAACGAACAGTCTACAGACCGGGATAGAGGGGAAAAAAACCAGCAGGCGGTGCGTTTCGAACTCGGACTGAAATCGAAAATGTCATTTGCATGCTCTGCGTGCAATGAAACAAAAGCTCTCCAACACAGGCAAAGTAAACGAGACAAAAAAATGAATGAACATCTTCCCGTTCACGCCGCGTAACCAACGGTTACAACGTTGTTGTGTGTGAAAAGTGTCGGAGTTTTTGTTCATAGTGTACTGTGTTTCTTTTTCCTGTTCTGTTATTGATTTTGAATTCGGTGGGATTTCTGACAAATGTTTTGCTTCGCGCCCCCTCTAGCAGTAGTGGATTTCGAGTGGATTTGTGGCAGCTTATACGCGCATCTACTGGAAAATGCGGAGTAAACTGGCAAACATGGCGACCGACCAGAGTGGTGCAGTAGTTGATTGATGACAATGGCGGCGACGGTTTGGTGTGGACAATAAATAAGCTTTGGATTTTTTTTTGAGTCTACAGCCAGGCTGCAGGAAAAAACTGAACAACATTCCGCTTGTCCGAGGGGATTTATCTATCAAGTGCAGGCATCACTTGTCGTTCTATCAACATTGTTACTGCAAGGTTGCTTTGTTGGTGGCAGGTCACGACAGTGATAAACTAAATGTGGTGGAAGGAAGCGTCAAGTTTTTGATAGCAAAACAGCTCTGGGAAAGCTGAAGCTTTAATATAGTTTTGTAGAATATACGACATTCCCTCACCACATGAGAACCACATCCTTCCAGACTAACAATCAGTTTGAGTTTCGAATCTCACTTGCCTTCCATTCCCACCAACTTGAACAGAAAGCTCAGTCATCAAAAGCCACTCGCACGGATCATAGCTTGGAAAGTTATTCAAACTGAACCAACATCATCGGCTGCCTAAACCTTCTGCAGCAACAGCAGGCGACGTGGTTAGCTCACATAGTTGGAGGTTAGTTTCGAATTCAATTACAGTGAAGTTATTTCGGTGCAATTTCGTAAAGTTCTTCACGCCCGCTAGCAATAGCCATGCTGTGAAGATCAACTTTACCGAACGCTTCCTGGAAATTACTCCCGTAACGACAATGCATCACACTGTGCAAGAAAACCCCCTCCCCCTGCATGTATGCTACGCTAGACTCCGGCAACTTCCGGGCCTGTACAGCCTACTTATAAATTCGTCTGGCGATGGCATCGTTTGTAAACGTGTGTGAGTGTATATCTCCCCATTGGATTGCTCTGTAGGAAAAGTTTTCGATTCCACCGCATAAATGTGGATAATATTCTGGGTGGAAAGTAAGAACCCAGTCGAAACTCTCCACCACTATTTACCCGCGGCAGTCGGAATTAGAGTGTGTGTTATCGGTACGAAACCAGGGCCAGCTGGAAAACACAAATAACTTGTCGTTTGGATTAAACTTTGTCCACACCTACTAAGCTGCTGCTGCCGATGATTGGTGTTGGGACTCACCGGCAATCAAAGATATGCCGCCCTCTCGATTTATACTACTCTTCAAACACTATGCCAGCTGTTCCACCAGAGAGGATGAGGACGATGATGATCATCTGAATTTTATGATGTACCCCGAAACTGGCCCCGCTTAGCCAGGAGGAAAAGTTTTACACTTTGGTTTCCACTCATCTCTCTCGGTTTTGCTGTTGTTGGGATGAAGTTTTACCAAGTGAAAATACGAAACTAAATTACATTTGACTTTGCGAGGTGCGTACGTGGTTCGAGGCGAACGGACAGGGTAGAATCCTCCCGAGAAGCATCGAGCGCTTGATTGAGACTGGCTCGATGTTGGCCGAAAGTTTTGATTGCCGACTATTCAGTGTGAATTACTGTCGATAATGATGTGCGTCATCAAGGAACGGGGGTGAGAAGGGCCGTTTCGGTTGAGCGGTTTAGAAGGGATCAGGTTTGGGCTTTCTGAACTTTGAAGTAAATTGGTACAAAGTCAAAACATGAGCTAATAAATTGCTTTATTTGTGTGGTGAAACCTGGAAACTCTTCCGACGGTTTTTATTCCCACTTAAAGAATAACATTTCGAATTGAATGTTATTACAATGCCTCAGCTCGCACATTTATTTTCAACTCGTTAGACCTAAAAATACATCTTTCAGTAGCTTGGTCTCTGTTCCGACCCGCCTTTAATTATTCATCCATGTCAACCCAACCCAAATCACCAAATTGACCTTCTGGCGGAGGATGGAAAAACACTGTCATCGTTATCATCATCATCATCGTCGTCATCGCTAACTCTCTACTCTTTCCTCGGAACTAAGCATGACACATTCTTATCCCACGAAAAAACCAGAGATTTTAAGCTCTCGATACATCACTCTTGTTTCGCCTCCTCCTCCTCCTCCTCCTCCTCCTCCTCCTCCTCCTCCTCCTCCTCCTCCTCCTCCTCCTCCAGCCGTCATGAATGGAATTTAATTTCCTCCCAGCAGCAGCCTCCCAGGAAAGCAAAAAATCATTCATCACTAGCAGTAACAGCAGCACTAGCAGAGATGAGTTCTTGCATCGTCAAAAGCCGGACCGACAGTTCAAGTTCTGCCATTGTACCGAACGAACAGAGAGAAAAAAAAGTCAATTACGCCAGTCGTACCGAAAAAATCGATCGACCGCGACCGTTTCCATCGCAGCAATCCACTTCGCTGGGGGCGCATGGTCAATCACCATGGCAACATGGTTCTACACTGGCTCTAATCAACAAAAAGAAGTCAATTAATTAATTGTCGCCTATTAGCGTTGTCTTTTCAACTGCTGCTAGCGACGACGGGTGCGCGCGCTGTGGTTGGTGTGGAAAATACATTAACCAAAAAGCACCCGGAAATGAACGTTTTCCCCGGTCCACCACCCGGTTTGTCGTCTCCCTTTTCTTCCTCGCTCTGCGAGGAAGGCAAAATAACAGGAACGAAAAAAAAGATAATCAAACGAAAAGGGATACTTTTTGCTTTTATCGGCTCAGTTTCTTCTCTTCATTCCACTGTGCACAGACTTTGATTTGGTTTTTCAATCCTTCGTCAAAGCGATTTGCGGGTCGCGCTAGGCTTTCTTCGGATAATGGCCGACACAGGCCGGCCAACGATTGAATCGGTTTACTGCTGTGAAGGATTACGTCGGCCCGAGAAAGGGATGCTTTTTGGAATCGATGCCGGCGGTTTTCAGGCCAAATTGCTATTCGAGCGCTTTTTTTGTGTATAGACAAAAGAGGAACAAACGAAGTTTTTGACGTTCGTTAGTTAAACGTTACCCGAGCATCCACTTTGATACTGATGCCTCCGAGGCTGAGTGATTCGGAGATTTTGATGTTTGTATCAAATTCAGAAGGTATGAGACGTCTTGGGGAAAGGCTTTAGTGGTTGCCATGGTTACCAGCAAACAATTCATCGGTGACATTTCGACGCAGCCAGGTGCAAATTTATAGCCCTGCTTTGGCACGCGCGCGTAGAATTCCGCTGCTGGCGTAATTCTCCATTTAATTATCCCTACAGGAATGCAAACACATAACACAAGTGATACGGATCGCACGGCTGGATGGATTATTTCAACACGTTCCATTAATTTACAATTCCACGCCAGACGGGAGGTGGCATTGTTCGAAGACTTACGCAACGCCTACTACTGTGCCACCGCACAGGTCTTGTTCGAGCCGTCAGCGCTGAACTTACCGCTTAGTGCTAGAGTCACTAGTGTTGCTAGTCTGGCGAAAGGGATTCGAACTCGAAGGAGACCTGATCGATGTGATGTGTTATGAATTTGAAACCAGAAACAAAGTCGTCACTCACAAAGTGTCACTCTTTAAACAGCACCAATCTTTTCTCATGGGCTGTTATCACGTATCGTATTGGTAATTTTTATGGGCCTGGTTGTTTAACGAGTTTACCTATAGAAACGAATCAAGGTCAGTAGGACTGTTATCACGGTCGTCATTGTGATTGGATTGAGCACAGAAGTAGAGAATGTAAACGCCTGCCCAAAGGTAGCAATCAGAAGCCAAAAAAATTAATTGGTGGACAACTGGGATTCCAGGAAAGTCATTCTAGAAAATTTCAATTTTCAGAAATTGAATACTGTCGTAATTTTCAGGAATCCTGCAGATTTAGTTGAAATTCTATCCGAATCGGGTTGGAGGTTCTTCCTGGTTCATGGATTCAAGAAATTCAATTAATTTTTAACTAACGACACTGATGAGCAACATCGCGAAACGATAAATGCAGAAGGATTTGTGTGTACCAACAGCGACTGAGAATATTATTTTATATACGAGAAAGTGTTCAAATGTTTAGAGTTTGCGATATTATTTCTATTGTAACTCCTTCGCAACTCCAGAACAGTAAGAAAATTGAAGCAAAATTTACACAACAACTGTCATAAAACAGCATAAACACACAAACATGGATAAAATATGCTTCAAATTTAATCTATAAATAATTTTTTGATATGATTCGAAATGAGCCAAAATTAAGCAAAAATGACATTTATAGCTTCAATTGAACAAAAAAGGCAAAACTTATTCTAACGTTACAATCTGGTAGCACTGATTAATATTTAGAGGAAAGAAAACAAAAACTATCAAAGCTGATGTAGATGAACGAAGGCACTTCAACTTGAAAGCCACTAAACTTTGGCGACGATTCGGGATCAAAATCGATCAAAATCGGAATGAAGCTACCATCATGTCACTTCTCGAGCGCGCAATGCCATAGCCTGACTAAACCACTGTCAGGGGGAAGTTCATATCTACATGGCGCCTCCTAACTAATCCGAACACCTTCAGAATAAGTCGGTGCGTCCATCTACCCTTCGCGAAATTGGACCATTTCTGCTGCCATCTGATCATCGAAAATGGCCTTCTGGTACCTCGTATGCCTCTTGTGTCACGTTGATCGAAGAACTTTACATCCTACTTAATGGCGCTACTGATAGGCATCATGCCGGACAAGATGAAGATTGCGAATTTACGTAAGCTCTACCTCTCCGATCGATTCGCCGTGAATCTCCAGCGTTATGTCATCCGCAAAGCCGACAATCACAACCCTTTCAGGGAACTTTAGTTTCACTTTAGTTTTAGATTGGGACGCACTTCTGACCCTCCTCCGTGTTGTAGACTAGTACTCGATTTCGGATGTAAGTTTCCAAAGTCTTGTACAACGACATCGGCACATTGATGCTACTTCAATAGAAGTAACTTCTGGGGCTCCTCAAGGTTCTCACCTGGGCCCTCTTCTTTTTATATTATACGTAAATGAAATTTCCTTTCTTCTTAAGTCAATACATGTGCTTGTATATGCTGACGACATGAAGCTCTTTATAGAAATAACCAATGCAGAAGACTTCGAAATATTCCAGAATGAAATTAATGTATTCTATACATTAATAACAAAAGTCTATTACAACTCAACATTAAAAAATGTAATTCAATAGACTTCAGCAGAAAAACAGTAACACCACCTTCAAACATTTTCTTAGGAAACCAACAAGTAGGAAAATGTAAAATCGTAAGGGACCTAGGCGTAGTCTTAGACTCCAAACTTACATTCATAGAACATTATAACACAATAATAAACAAAGCAAATAGTATGCTGGGCTTTATAAAACGCTTCGGCCACAATTTTCAAGACCCATATACAATCAAACTATTGTATATTACATACGTCCGACCAATTCTGGAATATTGTAGCATTGTATGGAATCCATATATTGTCACACATGAAGAACGCATTGAATCTGTCCAAAAACAATTTCTTTTGTACGCGCTTCGTAAGCTAAATTGGACAGCATTTCCCTTACCATCATATGAAGCACGCTGCATGCTTATAGACATACAAGCACTTGAAGAACGCCGCGAACTTTCAATGCTTTATTTTATCAATGACATTATTTCTTAACGCGTGCAATCTACTAAATTATTATCACAACTAAATTTTTATGCACCCAGTCGTCAATTAAGAAATCGTAAAATATTTTCGGAAACTCTCACAGAACTAACTACTTAAAAAAATGGCCCAGTAAATCGCATGATGCGTAACTATAGTCAGCACTGCGAAAATATTGACATCACCATGGGCAGAAATCAAATAAAAAAACGTCTAACTACTGGAAATAATGTATAGAATATAAGAAAACATTGTATTACTAGTTGGCCCGTAGTGGCTAGCCACTTTCAAATGCATTTTGAACTATTGAAAGTTGGTATTTATATTTAATCTAAAATGATTTTTTTTTTTTTGAAATATCGAGTTGGAGTTCAATATGTAACTAAGACACTATCGACAATTCGATGCAGATGGCCAGCGCTGGTTTAAAACTTAATTAATTATCTAACTGCGATAAATCCTTCGTTCAGTAGATCGTGGATTGATTGCTTATTCGAAAACGAATCTGCATCTCGCTTCTTATACGGATCCACTGGACAGCTGTTTTCTCCAATATCTAAAGACTTTCTCTTCATTATTTGATTATTCTCGAAAAATTATTTTCTAACGATTTAATTTTTTTTTTAAATTTCATGACTTTGAAATAACGAAGTACTGTCCTTTTTTAATCATTGATGGGTAGTTCAAATCCCTCTCTCATACTCCGATATAACTTCATACATGATAAAGGAGGCGAATGAAACATCTGTCATCTGCGTTACATCACAGAAACCTTTTATAGTGTTGCGTAACAACGTAACAATCCTCATCCCATCACCCCCACCTTTGTCTACTTCTTTGTTTTCGTCTTCTTCTACATGAGCAAACAAATATTATTTGATAAAAAATGAAAAAAGTTGGCTTACTGCAGCGCATTTGCAGGATAGTAGATCAACCTATGTTCAATTTTTAAAATTTTGAAAATTTTATGTCGATATACTAAAATATCTTAAATCAAAACTGTTGATCAGATTTTACATATTGTTCAAAAATAATGGCCAATAGCTTAACCCGATCCCGACGGAGAGAAATCAGTTTTTACCTCAAAAAATGAACTTCAAACTCTTATTACTATAAACATAACTAACACAAACTGTATTGCAAATTAAAGATCAATCTGTTACCTTACTGAATAATTCCATCGTGAAAATTTTCAAGTATAATTGTTGAACTTGAATCAAAGTTTGAATGTCTCTCGTCGGGAATAGGTTTTCCTGATACTCTAAGTTTTTTGAAACAGCTTAAATCTTCACGTATCAGCAAAATAATTATCCCTTTCTTCGTGCATCTTGAACGTCGTAGTACACAGTACCAAAAAATGAAATTTACAACTAATACAAATGAAAGCACATAACGATTTCTAGCACATAAAGTGAAAAACATATACAATTTCACGCCGTAAATAATGTACAATACATAATCGTTTTAAAACATATAAATTTGTACGTTAATTGATATAAACTTAAAGCTTCGAATATAAATATGTATGCAAATTCACAATATATTCATTTACTTTGCATGTGAATATAATGCCACACGGAATATTACGTGGTTTCCAATGCTCAATTTATGTGCATTTAAAGTAATGTAAATTTTTTTTACTGTGTATACTTAAAGAATTAATGTGGGGTACAATATGTGCAGCATGTCTTGTGTAGGTAAATACACTTAGTATTTTCTATTTTTGAAAATATCGAAAAAAATATATATTGCTTTATCTTTGAGTACAACTTCTTGAGAACATTTTTGTAAATTTTGTTAGAGCTTTGAGTAATATTTATTTATTTATTTATTTATTAAAATTCACTAATTGACGCAAGACATACGTCTTTTTGCTTGTCAAATTACGGTGGCACAAAGTTGTTCAATAGTATTATTCTATCATTACGCTACAGTACAGTTTTTTCCTTAAAATTATTATCAAAATATCAACATTAGTTATTAAAATATAATAAGCAGCCTTTTTTAAACTTTGCCTCCGAAGTTGTTCGTTTTAATTGCGTAGGTAAATTATTCCAGAGAACCACACTCCTCACATAAAAAGAGTTTCCGTAGGATGTTGTTCTGTGCGAAGGAACTACGAGATTATTGGTTCTGCTACTACGAGATGGAACAAGCTTTTCAAATAGGTAGTTCGGGGAACGCTTCGTTACAATTTTGTGCAGAAACAAACATGCTCGCATATCATAAAATTGTTGAAAAGGGCATCCAATCAAATTTTTCTGTAAATGCCGCACTGACGTAAAACGATTTATATTATAGACATAACGTTTACAGCTATTTAGGGCCACTTCAAGTTTCATCAGTAGTGCTCTGCTCATTCCCATATATATCACATCACCGAACAAAAAGTGAGGATAGACGAGTGACTTAAAAAGTTGCAATTTGGTATGGATTGGTAGTTCTGATGCAGTAGTTCTAAGCGTCCTGAGACACGAATATATTTTACCAGACTGAGCGGCAACTGCCTTATCCCAGCCTAAATGTGCTTGAAAAGGTATGCCAAGGTTGTTCGCAACACTTGTAAATTCAATGCGGTTTCCTTCGAGTAACAGTACCGGTGTTGACGAATTATCGGTGCGATTCTTTCCAAATAAGATGGCTTTCGTTTTGGAGTGGTTAATGTGTAGGCAGTTTTCCGTCGCCCAACGTGAAACAGCAATCATATCCTCGTTTAGACGAGCTATTAGATCCGAAGTCGTCATTCCTGGATACTGCAACACATTTGGCAGGTCGTCTATATAAAGTGAGAACAGGACAGGTCCAAGGACAGAGCCCTGGGGCACACCGGAAGTTACTGGTAAACTTAGCGACCTTGTTGCCCCGCAGTACACGGTTTGTGATCTGCCAGTTAAATATGAACGGATGAAAGCAACGGCAGAGCGATTACAGTGAAACCGAGCACTGAGCTTATTGCATAGCCGAACGTGGGAGATCGTATCGAAAGCTTTCGAAAAGTCTAGTAGGGCTAAAACGGCTTTGTTTTTATTATCTACCGCCACTGCAATATCATCATGAACTCTAAGTAGTGCTGTTTTTACACCTTGACCTTCCCGGAAACCGGCTTGGTGATCTGACAGTAGACTGTACCGAGTAAGGTGGGATACTATCTGGCTTTTCAATATTTTTTCTAACGCTTTCGAAATGGAACATAAAAGACTTATTGGTCGAAGGTTCTCTAATGAATTGACATGCCGTTTTTTTCGCAAGGGGATAATTTTGTTCTCTTTCCATGTAGAAGGGAATTCCGAGTGAGCAATCGTTTTATTGAACAAAAACACAAGCTGGTCGATAACTAGTGGCAAAATAACTTTTAGATATTTGACAGAAAGCTTATCCGTCCCGGTTGCATTGGATTTAATATTAAAAATTGCATTCACGACTTCATACATTTGAACTGGCTTGAATTCGAAATTGTCTGCATGATCAGGAAAACTTTCAAGGTGTCGGTGTTCTGATGCGTTACTTGATGTGAAATGGGAAGCAAATTTCATATTCACCGTGTCAGGGTCGAAAGAACATTCGTCGTTTTGCTTATTGTGTCCCATCCCAATGAATTTCAATTTTCTCCATAGCGATTTAGTTGTGTCAGTGGAACAAAAATAATTTTCATGATAAGCTAGTTTAGCATTTCGTATGAGTTTGCTAACGCGATTCCGTAACACCTTGTAGACTTGTGATGACAAAGCTTTGCGCTCCGGTGAAGCTCGTTTCCAGTCACTATATGCCAAGTCTCTTTCGAGAATGGCTTTGCGAATACTATCATTAAACCATGGATTATTCATTTTCCGGTTTTTAGCGGTACGTAGAGGTATACAGGCATCATGAACTGAAACCACATGTGTGCTAAAGAACTCCGTTATCTGGTTGACGTCGTCCATTTGATAGTATTGCTCCCACGGTATATTTGCCATCGCAGATTGTAACGCCATTCCATCGAAATTAATGTAATCGCGGTATGTGTTTTCTCGCAGTTGGGTGTCAACATTAATATCGAAAGAGCAAAAGATCATGTCGTGTTTGGAGAGACCAGGTACAGAAATTTGATTAAAACGAATCATTTTGTCCAGTCTGTTTGTTGCTATTATGTCAAGCAACGAACTGCCACCGTTATGAAAATGCGTCGGTTCGGTTCCAACAATACTCAGAGATGCAGTTTCAAAAACGTGTTCTAAGGTATCTCGTTTATCACTTTTTCGTAGCATGTTGGTGTTGACGTCTCCCACTAGTATAATGTTTTCATACGCTAGCAACAAGTCCGAAAGCTCAATCTGCACAAACTCAGATAAATCAGTGTTCGGTGGATTGTACACAGCAATTAGAAGAATCGAATCGCTTCCAACGCTAATTTCAAGAGCTAAGCACTCCGTTATTAAACTTGAGTTTTCTGTTACGCAGGATGAATACAAAACCCTATAACGTACACTATCTTTCACGTACATAACAATGCCGCCTCCTCTCTTATAAAGTCGATCGTTTCTCACTACACGGTAGCCTGGTATCGCTATTGCTTTATCCGTAACTGAATCACTTAACCAGGACTCAGTAAAACAAGCCACAGTCACTTTTGAGTCATTCAGCATACACCTTATTTCTTCTAATTTACTACAGTTGCGTGCACACAAGCTTTGTACATTCGCATGGCACACGTTGAATTTGTCGATAGTTAAAACAGTTTGCATAACAATCTTCGGTATTAAGCAGCGTGGAAGTGTGGATGAAACACTATCAGTCATTGCATTTTGTGCGAAGGCAACGTAGTTTAAAAGGCAGCTTTATTCTAGTTATCAATATATCACACATTATAATTATCTTTTGACACTATATAATCTTCGTACGGAATACCACTTGTTTATTAATCATTAATTTCACATAACAAAAAAGTGTATAGTCAAATCTGAGCTAACTGCTCAACGGATGTTACTGCAAGCGATGGTCCATTCACAGATTTCTTCACGTAAACAACACCCAGCTTTGTAGACACCAACGCCAGCTTCTTCTCCTTACGCATCCTCAGGGCAGTCCGTTTGATTATTCTTGCATGGCTTGTGAGGTTCTCGTTTATGTAAATTCGTCTATCGGAGTTTATTCCAATATGTCTTAAGCACAAATCTCGTTTTAAGTGGTATTTAGCGTAGAACTCGTCCCGTAAACAAGGTATCGAAAATTGCATAACTATGAAGCAAGCATCACCATCCGACAGAGGCTTAGAACGAAGCCGCTTGCAGTTCACATGAGACAATTTATTTTCATCGAACCCGATCGCTTTGGCCATAGACTTAAGTTGTGCTTGAAGATCCTCACTGGTTAGAAAGGGTATGCCAACTGCGATAAGCTCCGATCGGTTTTCAAGGCGACAGACACTTTCGGCAGCCAACGCAACACGAGCGTCAATATTTTCAATTTTATCACTAAAGGTGTCCAGTTCAGCAGTACAAGCAGCTTTAAATTCTTGCACATCTTGTTTAACGGAGTCGATCTGCATTTGAAGGTCTTCTTTCATCTTATCGAGTTTGTCATTTAGTTCCGTCTTCATCACATCAATTTTGTCGTTGGTTTCATCGAACCGTCGGGCCAGCAAATTAATTACATCGTCCAATGTTACTCCAGTCGGATTGTTCGTACTATTGGCCGACACAGTATTGCACCTAAGACGTTTTGCATTGCGCTCATCAACAGACATTATTGTGGGTAGAGATAGAGAGCTGACTTGACGCACGGTCGCACAATAGGCGATGATTCAGCGATAGCACAATAATAAACCAGCTATGGCTAACGGAATAACTGCGAAATATGCGCAAAATTTTTAACAAGCACTTTTGAAAACGCGTCCCGGGCAAACCGACTGTTGAATCTTGCTAGTAAGTATTACACGGTATCCGGCGAGATAGTTTCAATACACTATATTTGTTATATTCGAGGACAACTATTCGCTACGTCTTTTCTCAAGCATGGTTGCCAAAAAAAACTGAATAGGGAGAAAGTTGGATAGATTCCAAGAACGGCTTGTCACGCGCCATCAGCGAAACTTGAAACTCGATATGATGTTTTGCATAAAATGGCCATCGAATAACTGTACTATTGAAAAATTACAATTGCAATGCATGTAAAAATTACTACAAACTTTAAAAAAAACCAAACTGCTTATTTTCTCGAGCAAAAAGGTTTATAATCCACATTATTTTCTTGACTTTTTCATAGTCTAGCCTCAATGAACTACAACAGGTACTGCCTTATTCCATCACTTGACAACCTAATTTTGATGGTAATGCCATGACATTACAGAACTTATTGGACATGTAACTATAAAATAACGTTCATAATTAACCGACAGTGGTTTGGCTAACTTTAAATTTCATTTACATGCTTGATATCTTTAATACTATGTCTTTCTTACATCCTAAAATTGCCTTCCGCCCTTTGTTACGTTTTTGGTGTTTTTTTTTTCGATGCACCTGCATCAGAACCTATAGCCATGTGCTAATTTAACACGTGTGCCGAGTATTAGTTAAGACGCAGTTAGCTTTGATTTCCTTACGACTGGCTTCATACCTGGCGAGAGGAGGTGAGTGGAGGACTAAAAGCAAAGGTAACTTGTAGTCAAAACAGGAATATTTGCGTTGCTACACTTACAAAAATAACAAACTTTAGTGTATCTCAGGTTCAGAGTTTGCTTGGGAAAAAGGCAATTTGAGTAACTTTCGTTTGTCGTGCGCGTGACTGAAAGACAAGCAAACTATATATATTCCGACATTTTAATGAAAAATGGATCTCATGTCATCCCCTTTCATTTTGGTTTAAAGGTAAATTTTGCACAAGAATTCACAATTTTGCATGTTTTACGTAGTTTTGTGAATAATATCTCAAGTTTTAGTAATCAGATACACCATTCGTTCGCTAACTGGGCTGAGAGCCTAGCCCAGTTAACGAATGTCGCTCGCTAACTGGGCTGATATTTCAAATGTCGTCAAATATCGAGGGGGTTTTCGATGTAATGGCGCTAGGCAAAACTCTCAGCGTAAATTGGAAAATGTTTTCAACAAATATACTAAAAATCCTGATTGATGAACAGATAGTGAGAAAAAGTAAATTGTTAGCCTTACGTGCAGAGCTGCGATTAATACAGGCAACATGCTGACTATGACGAGAGAGAAAATATCAACGCACTCGTTTCTTTCTCTCATGAATAGCCAGTAAGCGTGGAGATCCGACAAGTGATTCAATATCTTGTCTCTTTTGTTGCCATTTTCGAGTTCTCATTGTCAATCGTCGTGAATATACAGAGTTCACTCGGAAATATCACTGCAATGCAAATCAAGGTGATTTTTGGAATATCAAAAATCGTTTCAGCAGCGTGATTATTTCAGTGCCAGCTTGAAGTTTGTTGCTATCAGGAATTTTTTAAATTTGATCTGCTTTGCGGTCCGTGACGATCCCAACTCAAGATATGGCCACCAATGAACTAGGTTGCATTTTTACATTTTTCAATGAGAGGCATGGTAGGATTTTAAGCACTTCTAAGCACTGCTTTGATCTACGTTACCAAGTTACTGAAACATATTCCGGCCATATATCCGAAACCAGTCGATTAACTCCGGCCATCCTCTTCGTTAAAAGAAAACATAAATGAAAACTAGGAGAAAAGCAAAACCGTTCCGAACCGAAATTGAACAGTTTCAAAATTGAACCGTGTCAAAATTTAACAGGATCTGTATATAAATATACATACCCATACATATTTAAAAGTTTTCTGTTTTGCCACCCGCGATTGATTTTTTACCGCGAACTAACACTGCCTTTAGTTTAACCTACAACAAGCACAATATTTTATAGTGTTGAAATGTCACCATTTGTCGCAGAACACACAATATTAATTCTGAATAGATATTAGTACATAAATAAATCATTACAAACATATCCCCCTATTAAAAAAAAATAAAAATTAAAGCACAATATTCGAGAATCAAATTAATAAACTCATGCTGTCAAAAAACAAATAAAATGTGATATTATTTATCATTTGAAAAATATTAATAGAATTCTTTTTATTACAATTGGTGTTATGAAGAAGCATATTCTCTACTGAGAATAAAAATGAATTATCATACAGATTCAAAATGTACCAAACTAAAATACGCTCAGTTACAAAACGAAGTGGAGTGCCGTTTCTGCTTTCGTGGCGAATAGACGTTATTTTTTCAGTTAGCTACGACTCGCACTTAACAATAAACCACACGAAATACTGTACGGTGCTTTTTTTCGGTTCGTTTTGTGCTGTGGTGACAATAGCCTGCACATTAGAAGCAGTTCAACTTCCCCGCAGCGGCGGGTGCTGGATACCCCGCTACCAGCACCGAGAAGCAGCTGCTGACACCGATAGCAGCAGAAGCAAATCCCCTCTCCTCACCGCCGGGATCTGGATACCCCGCTAACAGTACGGATCAGCTACTGGATAGTGATCATCCTCTGACATCCACAAGGTTGCGTGTAGGACACGGCAGCTGAAAAAAAAAACCGACCTGGATATTCGGTGAAGTATTCTGTTTTTATTATTTTTATTTATTTATTCTTTGCCCATTTATACGAGTGACTTTTTTTAAATTTTAATTCATTTTACTTGGACAAATTGTTTTTTCATTTAATCACCTTAACTTGGTACCCCATTTATACACGGTTGTTTACCGTTAGTGTGCGGTAGAGCATATTGCTCCCGCAAACATGAACGATATGGACAACTTGCAGGTGGGATTGTTCCTAGACGTTGAAACGAATGGAGAGGTGATTGAAATATCACCCCGCAGCTCCCCGCTTCCATCTCCACTGCCATCCCCTGCACCTAGTCCACCAAATCCGAACGTGTTAGCTAACGTTCGTATAAAAGCTTACCCGGATGAATTTAAGGGCCCGTACGCTGTCTACTTCCGGCCCATAAAGAAACCATTGAATGTTTTGCGCATTGGCAAGGACCTGACAGAACGGTTTTCGGACGTAACCGAAATCACCAAGGTGAGGCCGAACAAACTGCGAGTTGTCGTGAATAGCTTGAAGCAAGCAAACGCTATTGCTTGCTGCGAGCTCTTCACGAGAGAGTATCGCGTGTACATCCCTGCCAAGGATGTAGAGATCGACGGTGTTGTGACCGAAGGGAATCTCACTGTCGATGACATTTTGCGTCATGGGGTTGGCTGTTTCAAGAACCCAATGATGCAAGATGTAAAGATATTGGATGTCAAGCAATTGCATTCAGTGTCCATCGATGAAGGAAAGAAGAAATTCTTTCCTTCGGATTCCTTTCGGGTAACATTTGCCGGATCTGCACTGCCGAACTATATCCTTTTGCATAAGGTTCGTCTACCTGTACGCCTGTTTGTACCGCGGGTCATGCACTGCCATAACTGCAAGCAGTTAGGTCACACAGCCACCTACTGTTGCAACAAGGCACGCTGCAGCAAGTGCGGAGGCAATCATGCTGAGACCACTTGCAGTGAGGATACTGAAAAGTGTCTTTACTGCGAGGGAACTCGGCATGACCTTTCGGCATGTCCCGCGTACAAACAGCGCGAGGAGAAAATAAAGCGTTCCCTCAAGGAACGATCAAAGCGCTCTTTTGCAGAAATGCTTAAGAGGGCTGAGCCACCCTCGACAGGAAACATCTTTTCCTTTTTGCCAACCGATGAGGGTACATCTGACGATCCCGTCGAAGGGTGTTCTTATGCCATGCCAGAAGGATCTAGGAAGAGGAGAATAGTAAACTCTCCTAATCTTTCTCGCAAAGGTCGTAAGATAACCCCTAGCGGAATGACCAATAAACCTACGCAAAAAAGAAGCGGCGAAGAAAAACCGAAGCAAGTACCTCCCGGTTTTAATTTCAAATCTAACCAGGAGTACCCACCGCTTCCTGGGGCACCAAAAACCCCTCGTGCACCCATTTCTCGATCAGAGGATAAAAAAGAAACAGGGTTCATAAATTTCTCTGATATTGTGGACTGGATATTCAAAACATTCAACATAACAGATCCCCTTAGAAACATTCTTCTTGCCCTCCTCCCTACAGTGAAAACATTTTTGAAACAACTAGCAGCAACTTGGCCCCTCATTTCAGCTATCATATCTTTCGATGACTAAGACGGCGAAAGAGGTTAGGAGTTTTATCACTGTATTACAGTGGAATTGCAGAAGTATCATCCCCAAACTCGATTTATTTTCTCATTTAATAAACACTTATAATTGTGACGCTTTTGCGCTTTGTGAAACTTTCCTAAATTCAAATAATCAACCCAATTTCCACGATTTTAACATAATCCGTCGAGACCGAGACTCACATGGTGGAGGGGTACTTTTAGGGATCAGAAAGTGCTACTCCTTTTTTAGAATCAACCTCCCTCGGATCTCGAACATTGAAGTCGTTGCCATTCAAACAAATATGAATGGAAAAGACCTTTGCATTGCTTCGATATATATTCCTCCATCCGTGCGGATTGAACAGAGGCAACTTTCTGACATAGCAGAATTGCTTCCCGCACCTTTTTTGATTTTGGGAGATTTTAACTCCCACTGTCTGCAATGGGGATCGCAATACGACGACGCCCGATCTTCTTTAATTTGTAACTTGATCGACGACTTCAATATGACACTTTTGAATACTGGGGAAGCGACACGTGTACCTAATCCTCCAGCACGTGAAAGCGTGCTAGACCTATCCCTTTGCTCGACATCACTAGCGTTAGATTGCCAGTGGAAAGTAATCAATGATCCTCACGGTAGTGATCATCTTCCAATCGTTATTTCAATTGCTAATGGTTCAACTCCCGCGAATCCAATCAATATGTCATACGACCTCACACGTAACATTGATTGGAAGCGTTATGAGACTTTCATAGCGGAAAATCTCGAGTCTCACGAGGAACTTCCTCCGGAGGAAGAATACGCGTTCCTTTCTGGCTTGATCATCGACGCCGCGACTCAAGCTCAGACGAAACCAATACCCGGGACAACAATTAGACGGCGTCCTCCTACCAAGTGGTGGGACAAAGAGTGCTCTGAACTGTACGCGCGAAGGTCCTCGGCATATAAGGACTACCGAAAGTATGGCTCGGTTAAGCTGCTTCGAAGGTACGAGATATTGGACAGGCAGATGAAGAGCTTAATGAAAGCGAAAAAACGCGGATACTGGCGGCGCTTCGTAAACGCGTTATCAAGGGAAACAGCGATGAGCACTCTTTGGGATACCGCCAGGCGCATGCGGAATCGTAACGTTTCGAATGAGAGCGAGGAGTATTCAGATCGCTGGATACTCGATTTTGCCAAAAAGGTCTGCCCGGACTCTGTTCCGGAACAGAAGATTTTTCGCGACGCGTTTTCAGTAACTACGGAAGAGCCCCCATTTTCGATGTTGGATTTTTCGATGGCTCTCCTTTCGTGCAACAATAAAGCTCCAGGGTTGGATAGAATAAAATTCAACTTGTTGAAGAATCTACCCGATTCTGCAAAAAGACGCTTGTTGAACTTGTTCAACAAGTTTCTTGAGCTAAACATTGTTCCGCACGACTGGAGGGAGATAAAAGTCATTGCTATTCAAAAACCCGGAAAACCTGCCTCTGATCACAATTCTTATAGGCCGATTGCTATGCTCTCTTGCCTCCGGAAATTAATGGAGAAAATGATCCTCTTACGGTTAGACAAATGGGTCGAAACAAACGGTTTACTTTCAGATACTCAATTTGGCTTTCGCCGGGGCAAAAGGACGAATGATTGCCTAGCGTTGCTTTCTACTGAAATTCAACTCGCCTTTGCTCGAAAAGAGCAAATGGCTTCTGCATTTTTGGACATTAAGGGGGCTTTTGACTCTGTCTCTGTAGAAGTTTTAACCGAGAAACTTCATTCGCAGGGACTTTCACCAAATTTAAATAATTTTTTGCTCAATTTGTTGTCAGAAAAGCATATGTATTTCTCACATGGTGATTCGACAACTTCCCGCATTAGTTACATGGGTCTTCCCCAGGGCTCATGTTTAAGTCCTCTCTTATATAATTTTTACGTTAATGACATCGATGAATGTATTGCCAATTCATGCACGCTAAGGCAACTTGCGGACGATAGCGTTGTATCCATTACTGGTAGCGAGGCTAGCGATCTGCAAGGACCATTGCAAGATACTTTAGACAATTTGTCTGAATGGGCTCTTAAGCTGGGTATCGAATTCTCTCCGGAGAAAACTGAGTTGGTCGTTTTTTCTAGGAAGCATAACCCAGCTCAGCTGCAGCTCCTACTAACGGGTAAAACGATCTCTCAGGTTTTAGTCGCTAAATATCTCGGGGTCTGGTTCGACTCTAAATGCACCTGGGCTTGTCATACTAGGTATCTGACACAAAAATGCCAACAGAGGATTAATTTTCTTCGTACGATTACCGGAACCTGGTGGGGTGCCCACCCAGGAGACCTTCTAAGGTTATACCAAACAACGATACTGTCAGTTCTTGAATACGGTTGTTTCTGCTTTCGCTCCGCTGCGAAAACACACATTATAAAACTAGAAAGAATACAATATCGTTGTTTGCGTATTGCCTTGGGCTGCATGCAGTCGACCCATACGATGAGTCTTGAAGTGCTAGCGGGTATTCTTCCGTTGAAACATCGCTTTTGGAATCTCTCTTACCGGATACTTATTCGATGCACGATCATGAACCCATTAGTAATTGAAAATTTCGAGAGGTTGGTCGACCTTCAATCTCAATCCAGATTTATGACTTTATATTTTGACTATATGGCTCAAGACATTAATCCTTCTTCATACGATTCCTCCAATGTCGCACCTTTAAATACTTCAAATAATGCTATATTCTTCGACACCACCATGAAAGAAGACACTATTGGTATCCCGGATCAATTACGACCGCAAGAGATCCCTAAGATTTTTTCCAATAAGTTCAAACATGTTAGTTGTGATAAAAGGTTTTTCACTGACGGATCTAATCTAGATGAGTCCACTGGCTTCGGTGTTTTCCACGAAAATTTTACCGCCTCCTACAAACTCGATGCTCCTGCTTCCGTGTACACCGCAGAACTTGCTGCTATTCAGTACTCCCTTGGGATCATCGAAACCCTACCCATAGACCACTACTTCATCTTCACAGACAGTCTCAGTGCCATAGAGGCTCTGCGATCGATGAAGACTGTGAAGCACACCCCGTATTTCCTGGGGAAAATACGACGGTTCTTAAGTGCTTTAACAGATAAAAATTACCGGGTTACCTTAGCGTGGGTCCCTTCTCATTGTTCCATTCCGGGCAATGAGAAGGCTGACTCTTTAGCTAAGGTGGGTGCTATTGATGGCGATATTTATGAAAGACCAATTGCTTACGATGAATTTTACAGCATTTTGCGTCAGAGAACACTCAATAGCTGGCAATCATTATGGAACTCAGATGAACTGGGACGGTGGCTACATTCCATTTTTCCTAAGGTATCGACGAAAGCATGGTTCAAGGGGTTGGATGTAGGTCGCGACTTCATTCGCGTGATGTCCAGACTTATGTCCAATCACTACACGTTAAACACGCATCTCTTTCGTATAGGGCTTGTAGACAGTAATCACTGTGTTTGTGGTGATGGCTACCACGACATTGAGCATGTTGTTTGGTCGTGTTCCGAATTCTGTGATGTTAGGTCCAAGCTAACAGATTCCCTTCGGGCCCGAGGAAGACAGCTAAACGTTCCCGTTAGAGACATCCTGGCAAGCGGAGATTTCCAGTACATGTCAGAGCTTTACAGCTTTCTGAAAAACGCCGACATCAAAATTTAAACTCTTTTATCTAATTGTTAGATCTATCATCCCACTACACGAAAATTGATGGCTTATGGCTTATACTGAAGACACAAAAACGACAACCTGATTCGACTTTAGCGGTACCCGTAGAGGAAAAATTTCCAGATTCAAACAAACGGAATACGCAGTGCAATAATATTAAAAGAAATAATAGTTTACTAGCTAGCAATACTAGTAGCAATAATATTAAAGGAAATAATAGTTACTAGCAATAAGATATCAGTCGATAACAATAATTAAGTTATAAACAAACTCAACTCCCAACCCAAATATCCCTCACCAGAAAAATTGTATACATACTAACCCCAGTAAATCGGGCGTAACGATCACTATCACTAACAAAGTTTGTTCTTTTTTTAAAGCAAAATTGATTGTAAACACTGCTCCGTTAAGCTACCGCAGATGAGCTAGAAAATAAACAACTTTAAAACTGAAACAAAACGAAGTAGGGGTAAGCGGGGTAAGACCGCCCTTAAGCAATTCTGTTTATAGGAAAAAAATGCAATTTCATTTTTTCTTCGCTAAAAGGTTCTTCTATTCAATACCCGCATTTAATTAGAACTGAAATATTTTTGTTTATTTTCCAGCTTATTTTTCAATTTTAAAAATTCATTGAAAATGTGCAGATATTTTTCATGCGGGGTAAGCCCGCCCACCAGCGGGGTAAGATCGCCCACAATTTTTTGAGTATAACAAATATTTTTAGGGCCAATACGGTTGATTTTATCGGTATGGTGTTTTTGACAAAGTTGTAGATGGTATTTTTTTTTCTTTTTCAATAAAATATGCACTGTGAAAAATCTGAAAAAAATTTTTTCTAAGTTTTAACTTGTTTTTTGTTTTTGGTTATCCAAGTTCAAATCAATGTTTAGGTAACATTTCGTGGCCTTCAAAATAAATAGATTTTTCAGAATTGGGGTTTTTCAAGATATTCAATTTATAATAAACCTGTCTTTAAGCTAAAAATAAAAACTCAATAAACCTGTCTCTATGAATTTTTTGAAGACTTATTATGTATAGAGTAATAATAATAATTATTAATTTTTCATTCGTATTTTCATTTTTTTATGTTTTTATTTTTTGAAGAACAAAATTACCAACCACTCTATACATCGAACAAACCGCCTCAAAAAAAATCTTTACAAAATTTGAGCTATTAATATTTTATTACTCCATGATCCAACAACCATCAAATTTTAGCTTACCTTTTGTAGATTTTGCTGGAAAAAACATGATTTTTTTGAAATGATTAAAAAAAAAATAATTCTATTTTTATATCTTTTTTTTTTTTAATTTTTTCACAGTGTATACTTTTTTCGGAAGTAAAAAACTACTATTTTCAACTCTGCCGGAGACGTCATACCGATCAAACAAACCGTCCTGGCTCTAAAATTATTTATGTTCATTAATACTATTTTTACACAAGTTTACTTTTTTCAAAAATTATTGGCGTCAAAATATTACTACTAGAAAAGCTTCAACCAAATCGAAAATGGTCGTTTCACATCGGTGTCTTATGTGGCTTAAAATTGCTTCACTGATCCTGAAAATATTCCCTTTGTAGTGTCGAGGCATTTGGGTCTTGAAGTAAAACAACAAGCAGTTGTATACGTGGCGGTTTTACCCCATGTATAGTGGGCGACTTTACCCCCAGTGGAACATTTTCATATTCCACCGAAAAAGTAGTCAAAAAATTACTCACGGCCTTCGATATTTCCGAAAGAAGACAGATTCAGACAAGCGATTAAACGTATATTCACGAATAAAACTATAGTTTTTTAGACAGAAAAATCTTAAGTCCCGTAGCCGCAAAACAATAGCGCATTGACTGGTTGCCAGCTGAAAGGTTGTTTTTGTTTATTTCTGTGACCGTTCACGCACTATCAAAAAAGAAAGGGGTGCAAAATATTATGTAACTATACTGTAATAGACATGTTAAAGAAATTTTTCAATTATTATATAACTTGGTAGTAAAACTACGGTGGGCGGTCTTACCCCGCTGGGCGGTCTTACCCTGTTTACCCCTAATAGTTGTTTATCGACAATGCTTTTAGTCGGCGTGCAGCCAAACCGAACCAAGCGTCGAAAGACATTTACCGCCGCAATTGCTGTGTACAAGCTGTTACAGAGAATTTTTGTTATAATATCGTTATCAAATGCTCAAACGATTTCGTTACTTCATAACAGATAGATTATTACTTCTCATATCCACTGGGTGTCAATAACTCAATCTGAGAAAACGACGCTTAGTTCGGTCTGATCGCATGCCGACCATATATCAATATCATACATGTCAATTGAAGAAAAATCATTGATTTTATGTTTGCTATCCTAATAACATCATGCTGTCAAAATGAACTTGATATTTCTGCTGGTTCAATCTCAGTACAGCCATACCCGAATGATCGAGAAAGATAGCAAGAAAAAAATGAGAGTGAGAGTTGACGCTAAGAGAATCATTGTAACATCGCAAACTCTTTTGTAATGAACCATGCATCGTAGTTGGCTGATTCTGGTGTTGCATCATTTTGGCGTAATGTCAGTAGTATGATATTGACTTTCCGCAGCTCTGCTTACGTGTGCTTTATTTGCACTAACCGTTGCCTGGAAACATGTTCTTTTCATAAAACATTAGTTTGACCTGGAAGTGAATAGATGAATATCTAGTGGATCGCATGTGTGATGACAACCAAAATCCATTGAACTGAAAAAATCAATCTCAATTTACTATTCATGTGCCCCTATCTCGTTTTGACAGCAACATACCAAACGCTGATTTTTGACGTTCATCTGTTTTTTAACTGGGCTAAAGCCCAGTTAAAAAGCAGCCCAGTTGAATAGCACCCAGTTAGTGAACAGTTTCTGTTTATGATTACAAAAACTCGAGATAATAATCACAAAACTACGTGAAAAATGCAAAACCAAGATTTTTATGGTTAATTCGTCTCTAAATCATAATTCAAAGCGATGACATGTGATTTTTTTCAATGAAATGTTCGTTCGTGTTCAGGAATGACATTTGAGGAGAAATGATAGGTATCTGATTACTGAAAATGTAGATATTATTCACAAAACGAAGTAAAACGTGCAAAATCATGAATATTTAGGCTCAATTTGTCTGCAAATCAAAATTCAAAGCTATGATATGTGATTGTTTTCCAATAAAATGTTAGTTAATGTTCAGGAAAGATATTTGAGAAATAATAATGATGATGGTCCCGCCTCTTACCCCTACAAAGATTTGAGGTAGACGATTTATCTATTAGATAATTAGTTATTACTTCAATTAAACCAGAAAGCAAAAAAAATACTACAAGGTATACAGCCCTAGGGTTGTATGAAATGGTGACGTGGGACTAAACACTGTAAATAGGGGATTTTTTGTTACAAAATATACAGAGTCTGCAGACGGAATCAATGTGTTTGCTCAGCGACTGTACGTATTTTTATTTTCAGCCTCCCTGGAAATCAATTTTTGGAATATATTCAACAACACTCAAAAGAATATCATTTATATTTGGCGATATTATGCCTGTAGTATTTTTTTTGTGCAAAAAATATGTATTTGACAAGGCACAAGCATATCGTGCTTGTTGAAGAAGCACAAAGAATTTCTCGTAATGCGTCAAAGTCAGAATTAACTCTATATCCTCAAAAACCAAATCCAATAATACTTACGTTATCATAATGAATGGTTTTGTCTTATTTAACTGTAATTAAATCAAA
Organism: Wyeomyia smithii; assembly: GCF_029784165.1. Taxonomy (NCBI): domain Eukaryota; kingdom Metazoa; phylum Arthropoda; class Insecta; order Diptera; family Culicidae; genus Wyeomyia; species Wyeomyia smithii. The sequence goes on from NC_073694.1 coordinate 759,303, forward strand.
TCTATAGTATGGATCTTACTTTCAGAATAATATGGAAGCCCTAACAAAGGTTCATCAATTAGCAAACAGAAGAAAATATTTTAAACAAAATTATTAACAAGTTCCAGCAAAAAATCGTAGCAATCCACAATTACATTTTTTTTTGCTTGACATTTTTTTTTATTTGCCTACAACTACATTCGCTGTATTACGGAGACAGGAAATATACGTTTATTATGGTAAAGCTTAGAATAATCATATATCATCTAACAATTTTGAAATGTAAAAGAGATTCTGTACGAATCTCACTAAATAAACAAAAAAAAAATCACAAGCATTCGCAGGCTCTTACTCTTTTATAAATGTATATATTTAGGAATCTACTCTTTCGATAATATCCGGTCAAGATTATTGAGTGAATATCGAAGATAAAATTAAATAAATATCCGTTGCAAAAATTTACAATTCTTGTTGAGTAATTTATGGCAATCATATTAATGAGATAAACTTTCAATCACCATCAACAGCAGCATTGCAGTTTTTCCTCAATTGCATACAAATAGAAATGTACGAAAAAAAGTGTACCACTGCAATACGAATAGTACCGCTGCAGTACGAATAGAAGTGTACCGCTGAAATGTACGAATAGAAGAGTACCACTGCAATCATAGACGACGAGAGACCTGCGGTTCTTTACTCCACTGGTATTGTTGCTTTTACCGGCATGTTTTCTTTCAAGACATCAGTTTTTATTAGGTTCTTCAGAATCTAACACGCAGGTTTAGAAATTGTTCAAGGATGGGTATTGTTTCAAACTTCTAGGAAAACTTTTACCTTCGAGACATCATATTAGTCTAAGCTCATGGAAGCAAAAATAAATTGACCTATTGGGACGGGGAGACTCTGTCAATTTTTATTTCGAAATTGATACAGGGAATATCACAGGGAACGGATGGTGTCCATTCACGTTGTCTGTGCTAGGAATGCTCGCATGTAATTGGTTCACTATTGACGTAAATTTGTTATTGAAATTTTTCATCAATTTTAGCGCTTAGCAATGAAATTAGAGTTATAATTAGCATACTACAAAATTGTTATACATTTTATCTATCCAACAACATATTGGTTATTATTATCCATCATGTGGTTATGCTGTTATTAACGTTTGAAATCTGACGCAACATTTGCCCGTTTCATTTCCAATTTTACAGAATGCATCCCAGTATAGTAAACAAAGACGTGTCCCACGTCAAAACGGACTGGTTTTGTCAATACAGATATAAAATCCTCCATAATATTCCTATGCTTAAACGGCAGTATCTGAATAAAAAAAAATTTAAACACAAATTTCTAAGCCGTTCTACGACCAAGATTACCATCTTCTAATTATTTTACTTCTTTCAATCAATTGAACATTATTCACATCTGAATTAAGCCAACACCCAATCTATCCCACAGCTAAATTGCTACAGTCCCAACAAGGCCCTTCCCGCCGAACTCAGCAAGCAAAGCACAGGTAAACCGTGAACTTAACATGAGACTCATGAGGATGTCCCCACCTAGGGAAGTCTAGAAAATTTCCAACCCGAAAAAGTCCTAGAACAGCTAGGAATTTCAACGTCCAAAGACAATCAAAAGTGTCATAATTTTCCCGAGTATTCCGACGTATGTCCAGAACTACTTAAAAGTTTATTGTGTCACAAAAACTCAATTTTCATAACATACATCAGCATAATGCATCTGTATGTATGTAAATAAAAAAAAACCTTTATTTTTCATGTCATATATGATTTTAAGAAAGGTAGTCAATTATATCTGTGTAACGCGCGCGATTCTCAAACCTTTGTAGACTTCTCATTTTTTTTTTTACTACTACATTAAATACAAAATCCATCATTATCATCGGGACGAACATAATAGTTTTTACAATGCTTAAATAAATACTAAAAGGCTATTACAGTAAAAGTCCACATAAAATCATCCGTTATGAAAACTTCGTCAATTTAGTGCGTGAATTGTAAAACATTTCTGTTTAGCTGCCTAAAAAACAGCTTTGACGTGTGAAATACAAATCTCTTGAACTCAAGTAGCGTTGCTGCACGTTTGACCTGTGTAGGCATCGAATTGAACACTTTAATTCCTTTAAAAAATAATGAATTCTGCGAAGCTCCAAAAATAAAATTTGGTGTTCGAATTTCTGTCGCGTTTCTAGTATTGTATCTATGAATATCACTTCCTCTCACAATTCGATCACACAAATATCGAGACAGCAATCCGTTAACTATTTTAAAAATGAACACCATCGTCATGAACACAATTCGCTGCTTCACAGATAACCATTGCAAGGCATCCAACATCAAGGCCGAGGAAGTGAATCTACTACATCTCAAAATTAACCGCATAACTTTATTCTGCAAACGCTGTAACCTCGAAATTTGAGTTTCATTTGCCAAAAATAAAATGGAAGAACAAAAGTCCAAGTGGGGAGAGATGATTGATTTATAGAGATGAATCTTGCTAAAAGTACTCAACTCTTTATTCAAACGACAGAGAATTCCATATTTTTTGGCAATTTTCTTGATGACATTGTCAATATGAATATTGAACTTAAGTTTGTCATCAATAGTCACGCCAAGGTATTTCATCTCACGTACGCGTTCAAGTGACTCGCTGTCAATTTCCACAGAGACATTTTCAGTAACACGGTTGCGCGAAATAACCATGAATTTAGTTTTACTTATATTCAGTTTTAGTTGTTTGAATTTCAACCATCTACTCAGCGAACACAAGTCCTCATTCAAGCGAATAATAGCAAAATCGAGATCTTTAGCTGCAATGAACAGTACAGTATCATCAGCAAAAAGGTTAATATCACAGAAACGTAAAACTTGTCTCATGTCATTAATGTACATTATGAATAAAATGGGCCCTAATACACTTCCTTGAGGTACTCCAAGAATGTTTCCCATGGGAAAAGATGTAAATTCATTGAAAATAGTCCGTTGAGTTCTGTCACACAAGTAGCTCTCAAACCACTTGTATGCAGTACCTGTAATACCAAAGCGCTTTATTGTTCGTAACAATAAGGGCCTAGAAATTGTTTCGGAAGCGCGTTTTAAATCCAAGAACACTGCAACAATAGTTTCTTAACATTCTGTGCCGAACACGCATCAGTATCGGACGTGTGATCGGTGATCGCTCCGATAGAATATAAAACAAAAGACGTGTGAACAAGCATTGTTTGCCTGGTCGAGTGAAATAAATCCGGGTTCAAGGTCGCGCCTTCGTGCAACTGTTTCGCATCGTGACTACCAGCTGGTGCGTAAGCCGATTTGGCTGCTGGCTGAATTGTGCTACAGCAGTGGACGAGACACAAAAGAGGAAAAAGAAGAAGCCATCAGTTGACAGTGAGTTGTATCGCTGTGTGGAGTGATCTCACACCTGGCTCGCTGCTGGTGGCTGTTTGGTGCTGCTGTATTGGTGCTGCTGGCTGTAACGACTGCAACTTCGAACGATCGGACAACCAACCTTACTGGAAGGGAGAAGTAAAAAGGTACGTGCTCTTGTCGGCGCTAGTGCGCTAGACTTAGCGGGATGGATGTAGATCCCTCGCCTCCCGCGCCACCATCCCCGAACCCCTCTGACCCTGACCCTTCTGTTACCCCCTCCCCTGTTCATTCTTCAGTCCCCCCTCGCCCCAGGCTTTACCCAGACGGAGCCCAGGGCAGCTATACTGTCTATTTTCGGCCAAAGGCGGGACCGAAATTGAAACAGTTGAACCTCTTGCAGATTTCTAAAAACCTGACGAAGGAGTACACGGGCGTGACCGAAATTTCCAATGTCCGGCCTAACAAGCTCCGTGTCGTGGTCAGTAACCTGAAAGAGGCCAACGATATAGCTTGCTCTGAGCTCTTCACACGCGAGTATCGCGTTTACATACCCGCACGAGACGTGGAGATCGACGGTGTCATAACCGATTCGAGTCTGTCCGTCGAGTGTATACTGGAAAGTGCCAAAGGGTGCTTTAAGAACAAAACCTGTCCCGATGTAAAGGTGCTCGACTGCAAGCAATTGCGGTCAGCATCGATCATCAGTGGCAAAACAGTATACACCCCGTCAGACTCGTTTCGAGTTACGTTCGCCGGGTCAGCGCTACCAAGCCACGTCTCGATCCACCGGGTTCGTCTCCCTGTGCGATTATATGTGCCTCGCGTCATGAACTGCCTGAATTGTAAGCAGTTAGGCCACACCGCCGCCTACTGCTGCAATAAGGCACGTTGTGGCAAGTGTGGGGAGAATCATGCGGATGATTCCTGCAGTAAAAATGCTGAAAAATGCATTCACTGTGGGGAGAGTCAGCATGAGCTCTCGACATGTTCGGTGTACATGCAGTGCAGGGATAAAATTAAACGGTCTCTCAAAGAGCGTTCAAAGCGTTCCTACGCTGACATGCTAAAGAAGACCGTTACCACTTCTCCCATTACATCAAACCCTTATGATCTGTTGTCCTCTGATGAAACCGATTCTGACGATTCACCAGCGGGAACATCTTACGCCAATCCTGGGGAGTCTAGAAAGAGGAAAAATATTTCCTCTCCTAAACTTCCCAGAAAAGGTCCTAAGTTTTCTCAAAGTGAAATGAAAGTTACAAGCAAACCAAACAGTGCTGCGGAAAAACCGAAGCAAACTCCTCCTGGGCTTGCAAATTTAAAGTCCCAGAAGGAGCTCCCAGCACTGCCAGGAACATCTAAAACCCCAGTTGTTCCTTTTGCACATCCGGTTGATGAAACAAACTCTGGATTAGTAAAATTTTCTGACATTGTGGACTGGATTTTTGAAAATTTCAATGTACCCGATCTAATTAAAATTTCTCTTACAGCATTCCTCCCAACAGTTAGATCATTTTTGAAGCAGTTGACTGCCCAATGGCCCCCCCTTGCAGCGATTGTATCCTTCGATGCCTAATTCAACTGCGTATATGAAGGATTCTATCTCTGTCTTACAGTGGAATTGTAGAAGTATTTTACCAAAAATTGATTCGTTTAAAGTTTTGATAAATAAAAACAAGTGCGATGCATTTTCCCTTTGTGAAACTTGGCTTACTTCAAATGTTGATCTCAACTTCCATGATTTTAATATTATTCGCCTTGATCGAGACACCCCATATGGAGGGGTACTTTTAGGGATTAAAAAGTGCTATTCTTTCTATCGTATTAACCTCCCCTCGATTCCAGGCATCGAAGTTGTCGCATGTCAAATGACAATACAAGGTAAAGAGCTTTGTATTGCCTCAATATATATTCCTCCCAGAGCACAGGTTGGGCAACGGCTGCTCTTTGATTTAATAGAACTTCTTCCCTCGCCACGTTTGATTTTGGGAGACTTCAACTCTCATGGCGTGGCTTGGGGTTCCCCATACAATGATAACCGCTCCTCTTTAATCTATAATCTTTGCGATGACTTCGACATGATTATTTTAAACAACGGCGAAATGACACGTATCCCGAAACCTCCAGTCACAGTCGGAACGGCCACTGCATGTAAATTGTCGACCCTTTCGTTTGACACATTCATCATCGTGTGGCAACCGCATTCACCTTCTTCCTTCCTCTGTAACCCCTCGTGTACCCGACCCTAGTTGTTGTGAAAATACGGTAAGACATAACCATTAACCGGGGTGTCACAACTGGTCTGGCAAGTGATAAATGACTGCCCCTGCTGCTGCTGCTGCCGTTGGAGTGAATCATTGTCAGTCATACTATTTACTAGTGCCTGGGTCAGTCCATCGGAATGTTCTTCTTGCCGTGTCGGGAAGTGAATGAATTTCATGCTTCGGTCAGACTGAAGCGAAAATTATGACACCAGAGTGTGGGGGTGGACCTTCCATTAAAGTACTTTGTCACAAATCCCGTCTTCGACCGGGTACAAACTTCCCGGAGCAACAATTTTGCATTCCACAAGAGTTTTCCACACTTGTCGAAAGTTGTTTTATGCTGCCATGCCAGTGCAGCAGCGTCCCCGCTCTTAATCTTCTCGTTTCCGGCTGTCGAAGTGAAAACTTACTCCCTACCGTCTCTGACCCGTAAAATTTTATCGTTATTCATTGTGTCCGGTGTCCGGCAAAGTTTCAAAAATCTTGATCCCAGCGACTCCCAAACTTGTAAATGCACGCGGGTACGAGTAAATGGGATGGAAAATGGCCCGGATGCAGTGCATCCTCTTGCTGCCAGTTCCAGTTTTTCGGGCCGAACATTGTCTGCCGGCTCTTTTGTGACGCTCGGGCACTGAAACGCCATTCGTTTTGTTTCAAACTTTTCCCATTCGGTTGCCGACATGCAGTAGGCGGCGCCCGAAGGGAGTCGGAAAAATCACAGGAGGGTTGTGTGCAAAGCCACGACCGCGAGGTTGAAGTAGAATACTTTTACACAGCTCTACTTACGGCTGCACATTAACCTACGGCCGGGCGAAACGTTCCACGCCGCTTTTCGCATTTAGCCTGGCAGAGGCCTAATGTGCACGGCCAACACAATAGAAAGGTGTTTTCACATTGAAAATTAGACACGGCTTTACTGGAGTAAGTGTTGGTACGAAAGCGCTTCGTTTCATGAGGGGAATAATATCAACAACGAAAAATGACGCGCGTCTAAGCACACCCGAACTGTTTCGCCATGCCGCTTCCATTTACTTCCTTATAACATCCGCCTCATGGAAGTACCGGCTGCACCTACCGCTGAGGCTGTTACCATACTGCTACTGGTACCCAAAACTATTAACTCTTCAAATTGAGTGTTTTATTTGTCCTCAAAAGAACAATTGTTCAATTTCATATCGGATATAATGCAATCGCAGCTCTGTAATATTACCGACAGTAATATTCTTCTGAACAAAATGATCCAACTTTTCCATTAGAGGCAGTGTCGGCTGATGTACGGCAAAAATCTCGCCCGATCGCTCGCGTTGGCGTTCGTTCTCAGGCAGAGGCCTGAGACGTGGTGACCAACCACAGGGCAAGTGATTTGTTTAATTTGAAGGCAACCACAGGCGCTGCGCTGCTATTCTGTTACTGCTGTCAACGTTGTGGACGGTCCATCCAGTTCACCTTCCGACTACCCAAGTAACACGGTTAGTCTTTAATAAGTTGAGGTAATTGATATATAACAAATCTCGTCACTATAACAATAACGTATAAACTTATATACAACTTGTTAACAACTCTAAAAGCGCAAGGGGCGGAGCCAATATAAAACATATATTCAACTTCAAATGAATCGTTCACACGACTTATATAAAACAACTTTGTAACGACTATAACCACCACTCTCACATTTCCAGTACCAACAAATGGTGGCCTGTTATTAATAGGTCATAAACAAATTGCACAAATGAGTTGAAATTTCACTCGCTGATGATTGTTTCTAATACATACAAAATAGATGACCCACGAAAATAATCATGGCTATTCATTTTAGAAATTATCAAGACAATTCATTGATAGAATGGGGTGTTGGTATAGTGATTAAATACAATAAATCTACGTGCGATTTCAGATTTGTCGTGAATATTTGCCTTGTACTTCGTTAAAATTTACGCGCTTCGAAAATACCACAATATGATAGTAATCAATATCATATTTTTTTTTAAATTTAAATTAAAAGAAAAAAGTAACAGATGAACTCTAGAGTAATGAGCCTCAGGTATATATTTTCGATAGGATTATATTATGAAACGTGCCTTTAGCACAGAAAAATAGTGTTGAATACTATTCCAGCACGCCGCTTGCGCTAACGAGGCAGCCATGTTGATTATTAGCATTCGTTTAATGGGTACACCGATTGCCCAAAGATTTTGTCCGTTATATGACCACTATCTATAAAGTTTATTTCGGTAAAAATATCGCAAAATAATTGGAAAAAATGTACATTGAAACATCAAGGTGAACTAAGATTTCATGCACTTTGTACTAATTATTTGAACTTTCTTACTCTGTTAGCAAATCAAGCGAGGAGTAATTTCTGCCACAATTTGGAGATGGAATCGTGAAACCAATTAAGCAAGGCTATATAAAGCTACTACAATCTATAAAAAAAATCGCCGTCACCATCTTGATTATTGTAGTAGGGAAAATAATAGAAAAATTCTCCTAACTAAACCACGCATTAAGTAATATATTTTAAAATTTAAGTAAAACAGAAATATTCAAACATTGATCTGAGGTTATTAACGATGATCAAAATAATAATAATGAAACCGAAGATCGTTGAGCACGACAAAAAAAAGAATTGAAACCAACCATGGCCGATCAAATCAAACGATTTTCTTGTTTTAAGTAAATTGAATGATAAATTTATTGATTATAATTTACTGACAAATTTATCATTTTTGTTTAATCAAACATAAATTCCCTGGGTGTTTAAATATTTTATATAGTTTTGAATATTATAACAGTATTTTTGATCTGCACTGTATTTGATGAAAAAAAAATAGTTCACACCATAAAATCACATTTACAACTGATTTAAAACTGAACTACAACTTTTGCGGCCATTTTTCAATTTTGTCTCCACTATACGTTTTGCTGTCAAACACATATTCACCACTGTTGTCTCTCTTGCATTCTCAAGAAAAAAACTAGTTATAAACATGTTATAAATCAGTTTTTACAGCAATTCGTAACGTATTTACAACTTCAACTTGTTATTTCGATTTAAAACATCATTCCGATTTAAAACATCAATGCGAGTGAATTAAAACCCAATGTTTTCCCTGTAACTTATTTATGACTTATTAATAACTTTTTCCTTTCATTTTTTTCGTAAAAGATGTTGCATGTGTTACTTGGGTAATGAAAGTAGCTAGTTCTCCCAGAAACACTCTTTTATAGCCGAAGGGTGCTACGTAAAAGGCCACGCCTTTCAGTTCAGGTTTAGCATTTCCTTATGTTCTTTAGACGAATTATTCCACAATTCGCATTTGATTTTTGTATCCAGCGAATCAACACCGATGGTGCTCTCACACACGTAACGGTTTTAACCCGTATCTTATTGCGGTTTGTAACATCAAGCGATTTCGTTTGCTTGCCTTTGGGTGTTGCATCATGTTGCAACTTGGCAGCTGGGAGACAACGAAATTCTGTTTATGCTGATTGATTGAATCGACTTCATATTAGCTCTGCATAGTCGAACTAACTGCTTTTGTGAATGCGTTCTAACAGGGCAGTTTATTATTCAATGTCGGTTATGCTGATCGCAGCCTTTGCGCTGTCCCTACAGTGGGGGGTTTACTAAATAAAGTAAAATTAGACAACTACAACAGAATTTGATTGCATCCCGCACAGGATGACTGCTTGTGTTGATGCCAGAAAATTATTAACCTTCAATTATTTTTTTTAATTGGCTTGAAAAAAAGCATTTTGCGGTTCAAAATCGGTTACTGATTACAACTTTCGAGCTGCCCTAACATTGGGGGAATTAAGATACACGGACAACATGCACTGTGGAAGCTATTTGACATTCAGTAAATTCAACGGGTGTGACAGATTTAAATTGCTAGGATGCAACACAGAATGCTTGCTTGCGTTGACAAAAATTATTAACTTTCAATGACTTGTTTATTTGCCTTGGAAAAGGCATTTTGATCTTCAAAATTGGATTTCCTGATGGCAATCTTCATGCTGCCCCAACACGGGGGGAATAATGGCAGTCTGGCGACACACGCTGAGAAGAGCCGCGCTGCTCCTGAGACGTGGTGACCAACCACAGGGCTAGTGTTGCTGCTAAGGAAGGACGACTGCTGTTGTCGCTGTCTAGAACTATTATGAGCGGCTCCGGCTGAAACAGGCTCTTATATAGGCTGAATAGCATGTTTTCAATTGCAAGGTATATGATCCTGTCGACCGTGCTAGGGAAGCAAGCATATAACGGCCAATCAGAGGTCGAATTTTTCGTTTTGACAAGGCTTGACTATTTTCAATAGTACAATAGTGTGAATAATAAAATTACAATTTTCTTATTTTGGGAAGAATCTTAGAAGATTTTCCAATCTATTGCTGCAAGAACGAAGGAAATCCATCGAATACTAACCGATTTATTAGCATTTGAAATTGGACATATTTTTCACTTTTTTAGGTTTTAGATTTTTATTTCACATCCCTATGTAGCCGAATTTCCTGAGAGAAGTATTCTACTTCAAAACGGAGTCATAATTTTAAACTAGTTTCGTGCAAGTTTTCTGGATTGCGTGCCTTTTTTTTCGGAGAAGATTTATCCCTTGAGGCTCGAACTCTAACGAGAAAAGATTATGAATTTGAAATTTTTTCATGCTGATAATAATGGTGAAACTATTAGAGCAACCCTAGGCGGCATGCCGATATGTTCGCTCTAATCCATCAAATTAGCACCATAACTGAATCAAGCCGGCTAAAATCATAATTTGTCACCGAACCTGAATCAGTGTATTTGCGCTGCATCCTGCTCGGATATCCCTCGAATCGTGTCGAACGCCTGGACTGGCAGGAGAATGCAAATGCAATCAGCCGCCAACGCCGCAAACCCTTTTCGACGCCTTCCCCAGTTCCGCAAGATATGAAGCAGTAGCAGTAGAGCCAGCAAAACCCAGCAGCAATACGCCGGAAATTAGATTCGATTTACGCTTAACCTGGTTTCTGCTCTCGCTCGCTTGGTCGGGCGGTCGGTCCGTGTCGTTTCGTTCGGGTCTGATTCCAATGTGGTAGCAACAACAACAACGTCGTCATCGGCACACGGTAGCATTATCATCATCGTCGTCATAATCATCAGCTGCTTGCAGGCGCAAACCGGAACAGAGATACAACGCATACGACACAACCGAAGGCCACAGCCATAAATATTGTGTCATCTGGTGGCATAGTCGTGCACCAGGAGGGAGGAGTGAAACAGTTCCTACTTATCTCTAAATTTCTACTCATTCTACAATCCTTCCTAGATTCACATTTATTTCAATTACTCATATCCAACAGTATCTGATATGTTTGAGTTATTAGGCATTCGTCTACACTACACCTGATCGCAATTAGAAACTTCCAAAATTTTGTACCTTCAACCATAGGCAAGCACACATAAGTTTTTATCAGCCAAATCCTCTCTAAGCTGGGTGTTACAGGTCACGCCTCATTAAACAACACCGACTAGTGCAGATCCTTCCATTAAAATCTAAATTAATCCACCTAGCGGTCAGACCCAGCCTTTCTCATTCAATTTTTTATTTGTAAAAATAGATTTACATGAACGCTTCAATCCAATAAATGTATATTCACTCTTTAGGTTCTAAATATTGATGTTGTAATCTATACATATAAAAATGCAGTTCGGTCTGTCTGTCTGAATGATCCAAATAGGCTCGAGAACTACCGAACCGATTGACGTGAAAATTCGTATGTGGGGGTTTTTGGTCCCGATAAAGGTTCCTATGATAGTTTGAGACCCCTCCCTCTTCTGGAAAGGAGGGGTCCAATACAAATGAAACATACATTTCTGCACAACTCAAGAACAAACCAAGCAAATGAAACTGAATTTGGCATGTGGATATTTTAAAGGGTAACAAATATGTTCATATTGGTTCGACGCCCCTCCCTCTTATAGAAGCACATGTTTCTGCACAAATTTCTGCACATCTCGCGAACTAATCAACTAAATGGAACCATATTTGGCAGGTAAATGTTTTTAGTGGTAACAAACATGTTCGATAATCGACCTCAGGCAACATTTTGGATTGTAAGATAGCAACTTCCGGTTTCTGGAAAACAGCCAAAAATGGACGATTTCCACCCAATATGATAATATCTGGATAAAGAAAGATACACAGTAGCTAAATTCGACCACAGATACCATTTTGAATTCTAAGATGGTGACTTCCGGTTTCGGAAAAACAGCGGCAAACGACCAAATACCACCCAATATGGGTATTTTCGGAATCGTAATGATGCACTGGAGCCACAAATCGGCTTCAGACACCGTTATGAATTGTAGGATGGCAACTTGTGGTTTCTGGAAAACAGCCAAAAATGACTTCCGTCTAACATGAGTATCTCCGGATCTAGAATGATACACAGCAGCTGAAATCGACCAAAGACCCCATTTTGGATTCTTGATTGGCGACTACCGGTTCCTGGTAAACAGCGGAAAATGATCGAATTACACCCAATATGGGTTTTTCTTCAACCAGAATGTAGCTCAGAGGCCAGAAATTATCTTAAATACCATTTTGAAATCCAAGATGGCGAATTCCGGTTTGTGAAAAACAGCCTAAAAGAACCAAATACCATCTAATATGAGTATCTCTTGAACCAGAATGATGCAATGAGCTAACAATAACAAATGACCAAATAATACTCAACATGGATATTTCCGTAATCGAGATGATGCATAGAAACCATACATTGACCCTTGACACCATTTTGAATTTAAGGGCGACCACTGTTAATTTCTGGAAAAGAACCAAAAAATTTAAATGCCTCCCAATATGAGTATTTCCGGTGTCAGATTGATGCCAGAAAATTTGCTGAAAATTACCGAATACCACCCAATATGAATATATTCAGATTTAAGGCGATGTATAGAAGCCAAAAGTCGAGGATGTTGTCATTTCGATAAAACCAATCATTTCAAACGATTTGTCTTTTGACTTTGATCATATCCTATGGCCGATTCGTCGTGCATTTGCAGACTTTAAACACATCGCAAGGAATCAATGAATTTGGAACGTTCAAATAGTACAAAACCACATTTAAATTATGTGGAGACCACATATGTCAATCAAAGCAGGTATTGTTTTAAATAGCCTTCGAATTTTTTTTCATTCCATAACTTTTGAGCCACATTTTAAATTGTTATGAAGTTTGTTATTTGTAAGTTTGAGAGATGACTCGTTCGTATGGCACTAGTTATGTTCAAATAAGTCATGTAATCTTTGAAATAATAGACTTTCGTTGTTTTATTGACAATTTAATACATAACGGAGGCTTAAGTTCAATTATAATCAAATGAAATGGAAACGTATAGGGCAGCAAAACTTTGAAACCACGTGTTCAATCATAATTCATCAGTTAACCCTTAACTAGCCCGCTCATCTGATAATAATATTGATCAAATCGGTTGTGTAGTTTCTGAGATAATGAAGTTTCGTGATTTTTTCATTTTGGTACTTTACAGACGAAGTTACAGTCCGATTACAGTAAAATTCAATAGGGTGTTACGAGGCAACTAGACTTATTAGTTGACACTTATTTTGTGGAAATCTGGTCAGCCATCTCTGAGAAAAGTGAGTGAGTTCAAGTAGTCTTCGGAATATGTTCCTTTTCAAAGCTGGATTTCACATTTTTTTTCACATTTTTTCAGCTGGATTCACAAATCAATAGGGTCTTATGGGGCAACTAGACCTTCCATTTGACACTGATTTTTTTAAAATCGGTTCAGCCATCTCTGAGAAACATGAGTGAGATTAAGTAGTCTTTAAAACACGTTTCTTGTCATAACTTTTGAACCACGAGTTCAATCTTTATGAAATTCAAAAGTTAAGGGTATTTTGGGTAGCCCGTTCATTTGAAATCAATTTTGTTCAAATCGGTTGTGTAGTTTTCGAGATAATGATGTTTCATGATATTTACATTTTGATACATAACCTTTACACTGAAAATCCGATTACCGTAAACGCGGCAAACTTTGATAGTGCGGGTAACATTGATAGCGCGTGATATCCTGTGCATAACTACCTATTACCTATGAGACATTATATTTACAATAGTTGTTCTACTACTATTTCATAGTTGAGGTGTTACTGTTTGTATACAGTTTGGATTTTGTGTTGTTTGCGTGATACATTTTGCAATAAACTGAAAAAAAAAACAGTTTTCCTGATTTCGAAATATCTTATAAGGTGTTCAAACAATCATATATTTCTTATATAACTGTCCCAAGAAGCAATATTTGAATAAAGTTTCTAGAGTCAGTGACATATTAGTGTCAAATTTTTCACAAACATCCATTCATAAAAATGTGAATGTGTCCCTTAAACTTGCACTTTTGAAAATAATATCCCAAAATGATCAAAATCTGACCATGGTGTGTTCATTCTGGTTGCTCCATTTATTAGAATCAGACGGCCTTTGAACGCATGAGCTACCATACACTACCGTAACCATAACGACCAACACATTGTTTATAGACAAATCATTCACCACCAGTTCCTCCGGTAGTGCAAATTCGAGATTTCCAAATTCTTTTTGGCTTTCTGATAACAGTAGTGCATTTGTACCTCTGAAATGTCGTGTGAAAACAAGAAAAGGGCCTATTTAGACTACACGTCCGAAAAATTACAGGCAGCTGTAGCTGAAGTGCAGTGGAAAAGGTCATCTATATTTGCGGCTTCTCGGAGCTTCAGCATACCGTATGGTACGTTGTATCATAAAATACACGGTTTGTACAGCAAGAAACCTGGTTCACCAACCGTTCTAACCGATGCACAAGAATGCGATCTTGCTGATACCGTTCGTGTCGCTGGCGTTTGGGGATTTCCGCTGACTGCGGATTGTATAAAGAAGCTCGTCAAGCAATTCCTGGATCACAACAAAATGAAGACCAAATTCAAGAACAACACTCCTGGAAAAGATTGGATCAACTCATTCCTGAAAAGGCACACATTAGTTTCGCGCTTGTCTCAAAACATTAAGCGAAGTCGTGCCAAAGTGAGTCTTGAGACGATCAAAAATTATTTCGACAATCTTGCGACAACTGTGGATGGTGTCCCTCCGGAAAACATCATAAACTACGACGAAACCAACTTCAGCGATGATCCGGGATCGAAGCGCGTCGTAGTGCAAAGAGGCCAAAAACACGTAGACACAGTAATGGACCATTCTAACTCCTCGTTTTCTGTAATGTTTGCGGGGGCAGCCAATGGAAAAATGCTGCCACCGTATGTCGTTTATGCAGCTCTCCACATGTATCCAACTTGGACTGAAGGGGGACCAGATGGTTGTAGATACAACCGCACAAAATCTGGTAACATGTGAAATATAAGTATAAATTCCATTTTCTTAATCATAATGCATTATTAGGCTGGTTCGACTCTATGGTGTTCGAAGACTGGTTCTTCACGATAGCACTGCCATACTTCAACGGACTACGTAACGATAAAAAACGTATTATCATCGGCGATAATGTTGCTTCACATTTAAGCTTCCGTGTTCTACAATCCTGCATGGCCAGCAATATCAGCTTTGTTCTGCTGCCGCCTAACGCTACTCACCTATGCCAGCCTCTCTTGCCTATTTTCGACCTCTCAAAAAAGCCTGGAAAGATACATTGAGCGAATGGAAGAAACAAAACAAAGGATGCATTCCAAAACACATCTTTCCTCGACTTCTGAAGAAGTCTTTGGTGACAATTAGGGAGAATAGTGAAACCAATATGAAAGCTGGGTTTAGAGCATCTGGAATTTACCCATTGAATGAGAAGGCAGTGCTCAAGAACCTTCCCGGCAATGCTGATGAGCCTAAACCGGAGAAACTGCAGTCACATCTTCGTTTTCAGAACAGCTGATTATAATGATGAAGAAAGAGCGGTTCGGATTAGCGCAGGAACGAACCATTCCACGTAAGCGCCGGTTGATTGATGTTCAGCCAGGTTCCAGTGTTAGTGAACAGCAAGCTCAGCATTTATTGGTCAAGAAGATTAAAGTTGAAACAGAAGTTGACGATGATACCAATGTCGTGAACCCTCCGAAAGTTAAAGGCGAAGCGAAATCCACCAAGAAGGGTTCGATGCTAGCAACTCGAAACCGTCGTCCGTTGAAAAATATAACCAACAGGAAGTAGCAAGCAACCATATCTCTACCATATAATATAATTTAATATAATTGATTCCTTTTGCATATTGAGAGTTCTTCATGCAACACTGTTGTAAACTAAAAAATCATGAACTAACCTCAGGTGAAAGTCTATGCTTCTTATTTATGCTTGTAGACGTTAGACTAAAGTCTAACGATGCGAGAGGCCTAAACTGAACAAAATGAGTCTACGTGGTCCATAAACGTGGACCTTTCTAACATTTTCCTTAATTATTCCAGCATTATCAAAGTTACCCGAAAACGAAAAACTAGTCATAGGTTACAAAAAATAATCAATAGCGTAGTTGAAACAATACTGATGAATTTCGATGTTGTATATGCATTGTCGTATACCTAGTACTTATTTTAAAAATACGAAACCCGGAGTAAATCGGTTGAAGTGTCATATATTTGAGTAATACTTAAAAAAGCTATCAAAGTTTGCCACTTTTACGGTACAATGAAATTTGATCGGGTCTTATGGGACAACGAGAACTTTCATTTGCGATTAATTTCATGAAAATCGGTCCAGCCATCTCTGAGATAAGTGAGTGAGAATAAAAATCTGCACATACACACACACACACACACACACACACACACACACACACACACACACACACACACACACACACACACACACACACACACTATATGCCATTCGGCCCTTAGGAGCACTTTTATACTGTCGGTTTTGCAAGTGATTGCTATACCTTTCTAGGAGAAAGGCAAAAAAAGATAAAGCGCCCGGTTTAGGTAAATAAAAGCTCTCTCTCGGTTGTAAGCAGGCCATGCGTCCGCTTTGATTCGGAATGTGCAAGTGCAAGCATTCTAAAGGTTCTACACCCTTCTTCCGAAAGTGGCCATAAACACACAGACGGAAAAGCTAGTAAAAATCGTGAAAGCATTCCCATCGCAGTAGGCGGCTAAGCAAAAATAAAAGAGATCCAAGGTAGCCAGTGTTGATTGTAACCTGCTGCAGTCCTGAATAGAAATAGTAGAAGAAGGTGGGTTGTTAAACTTTACTTTCTCTGGCCAGCTTGAATAGCAGCGAGTTCTCCTCCCATTTATCCTTGTCAATGGGGCAAAACGGGAAAGTCCCGAGCGTAACTGAGGAGGACGCGTGCTTCAGATCCATGTGTGCTCGTTTGCACGGACCAAGCATTAGTAGTGAAAAGAAGTGAAGGGGCGGAACATTTTGTCCTTTTTTTACGAGTGGCACTGTACTTTTCATGACCTTCCGGCTTCCGCACGGGCGAGCGGCACGGCGGCAGCCAGCGTACCATCCTAGAGCGTAGTTCCAGTAATAGTCAACATGAGTTATGGAATATTGTTTGCTAAAACAAACAACCAAGGAAAAGTTCCAGCTTAGGATGAAAATCACGAGTGACGGTGAAAAAGTTTCCGGGCTCTGTACGGGAGCAAACTGTCCGGCCGCGTGTAATTCCACCATGAATGATGTTCCGGCTGATTCAATCATAAATTTAGGGATGTTGGAAGATGGGTAAATCTTGTAATCAGGTGCGAGTAGGGAGGCGTAATCTGATTATTAATCGTTCTCTACTTACTCGCTGGTGCTACATATTCGAGCTATAGTCGTTGTGTTTCTAGTCTGGCGGAGTGAAATGATATGAAATTAGACTTTTCGGTTAGATTGGGTCGGTTTCATAGTTTATTAAAAAAAATTTGTTTACACTCGTAGAGTTATATATAGCACTATTTCGAACAAAGCAAATTTTTCACTTCGCCGAAATGTCGAATCGGCTGGAAAGTCGAGTGATGAAAACTATTTTGGTGCTAGTGATACCGAATATGTTCCCGCAATAGAAAATGAAAAGCCTGTGGAGTTTCACGGAGAGGACGATTGGAATAATATATGTTTCAAATATTTCATAAATTTTCTCCATGGGTTACCATACAAAATATGTATAGAAGAATCGAAAACGACCCGTCAACGTAAGATTAGTCGTATTTTTTTCAACGTAGGTCTACGGTAAAAAGGACGAACCTCGGCGAGTATTTACTATGCAACATTCTGACTTCGACGAACTATTTTGAGCTTCAGGGACGCAAATTTTTTCTCTTTTGTCGATTCGTGTTATGTTCACCGTTCCTGAAACCGATCAGAGCAACCTGAGTTTTACTAATATTCTCGAAGGTGTTTTTTTTTGCGTGTGCATTCCTTCAAGCAATCGAGACGCTCCAGGAAAACTTGCGCATCAATCCAAACATCAAAATAAAAATTTTGAACTTTTTGAACTTTACAGCCTAAAAAACTAAATTTTACTTCATTTTACGGTACTATTGGTTTTAAAACTTACTAAAAACATTTATTTGAAACATTGTACACCCCAAAAATAATTGTTGTACTAGAATTTCAAGATATCTAGAAAAGTTACGTTATATCGAGGTTGCCTTATATCGAGGTAGGACTGTATCGGATACAAATTTTATAGAAATCGTTCGAATAATATAAATAAAAATCAAAATGAAGTAATTTTACATTGGCTTCTGAATACTGATACCTTCTCAAAAAAGAGTCGTATTTTAAGAAGATAAGCGAATATCACAAAATGGCATCTTTTGCCCATAGAAACGTTTATGCAAAGTTCAGCCGAATCAAAAATGAATATGAAAATATATATTAAAACTGCCACATTTTTTGTGAAACTGCACTATAGTTTCCATGTAGAGTCCTCTAACATTTAGATGCCAGTTTTGTAGTGCTGAAATAGTCTTTCATTTCCAACTTTACGTCTGTACAAAAATAATGTTTATGGATTGAACACAGGGTCTGTGACAGCTGTACAGCTGTCTGTCTGTCTGTCTGTCTGTCTGTCTGTCTGTCTGTCTGTCTGTCTGTCTGTCTGTCTGTCTGTCTGTCTGTCTGTCTGTCTGTCTGTCTGTCTGTCTGTCTGTCTGTCTGTCTGTCTGTCTGTCTGTCTGTCTGTCTGTCTGTCTGTCTGTCTGTCTGTCTGTCTGTCTGTCTGTCTGTCTGTCTGTCTGTCTGTCTGTCTGTCTGTCTGTCTGTCTGTCTGTCTGTCTGTCTGTCTGTCTGTCTGTCTGTCTGTCTGTCTGTCTGTCTGTCTGTCTGTCTGTCTGTCTGTCTGTCTGTCTGTCTGTCTGTCTGTCTGTCTGTCTGTCTGTCTGTCTGTCTGTCTGTCTGTCTGTCTGTCTGTCTGTCTGTCTGTCTGTCTGTCTGTCTGTCTGTCTGTCTGTCTGTCTGTCTGTCTGTCTGTCTGTCTGTCTGTCTGTCTGTCTGTCTGTCTGTCTGTCTGTCTGTCTGTCTGTCTGTCTGTCTGTCTGTCTGTCTGTCTGTCTGTCTGTCTGTCTGTCTGTCTGTCTGTCTGTCTGTCTGTCTGTCTGTCTGTCTGTCTGTCTGTCTGTCTGTCTGTCTGTCTGTCTGTCTGTCTGTCTGTCTGTCTGTCTGTCTGTCTGTCTGTCTGTCTGTCTGTCTGTCTGTCTGTCTGTCTGTCTGTCTGTCTGTCTGTCTGTCTGTCTGTCTGTCTGTCTGTCTGTCTGTCTGTCTGTCTGTCTGTCTGTCTGTCTGTCTGTCTGTCTGTCTGTCTGTCTGTCTGTCTGTCTGTCTGTCTGTCTGTCTGTCTGTCTGTCTGTCTGTCTGTCTGTCTGTCTGTCTGTCTGTCTGTCTGTCTGTCTGTCTGTCTGTCTGTCTGTCTGTCTGTCTGTCTGTCTGTCTGTCTGTCTGTCTGTCTGTCTGTCTGTCTGTCTGTCTGTCTGTCTGTCTGTCTGTCTGTCTGTCTGTCTGTCTGTCTGTCTGTCTGTCTGTCTGTCTGTCTGTCTGTCTGTCTGTCTGTCTGTCTGTCTGTCTGTCTGTCTGTCTGTCTGTCTGTCTGTCTGTCTGTCTGTCTGTCTGTCTGTCTGTCTGTCTGTCTGTCTGTCTGTCTGTCTGTCTGTCTGTCTGTCTGTCTGTCTGTCTGTCTGTCTGTCTGTCTGTCTGTCTGTCTGTCTGTCTGTCTGTCTGTCTGTCTGTCTGTCTGTCTGTCTGTCTGTCTGTCTGTCTGTCTGTCTGTCTGTCTGTCTGTCTGTCTGTCTGTCTGTCTGTCTGTCTGTCTGTCTGTCTGTCTGTCTGTCTGTCTGTCTGTCTGTCTGTCTGTCTGTCTGTCTGTCTGTCTGTCTGTCTGTCTGTCTGTCTGTCTGTCTGTCTGTCTGTCTGTCTGTCTGTCTGTCTGTCTGTCTGTCTGTCTGTCTGTCTGTCTGTCTGTCTGTCTGTCTGTCTGTCTGTCTGTCTGTCTGTCTGTCTGTCTGTCTGTCTGTCTGTCTGTCTGTCTGTCTGTCTGTCTGTCTGTCTGTCTGTCTGTCTGTCTGTCTGTCTGTCTGTCTGTCTGTCTGTCTGTCTGTCTGTCTGTCTGTCTGTCTGTCTGTCTGTCTGTCTGTCTGTCTGTCTGTCTGTCTGTCTGTCTGTCTGTCTGTCTGTCTGTCTGTCTGTCTGTCTGTCTGTCTGTCTGTCTGTCTGTCTGTCTGTCTGTCTGTCTGTCTGTCTGTCTGTCTGTCTGTCTGTCTGTCTGTCTGTCTGTCTGTCTGTCTGTCTGTCTGTCTGTCTGTCTGTCTGTCTGTCTGTCTGTCTGTCTGTCTGTCTGTCTGTCTGTCTGTCTGAGAATTTTCTAAATTGTGGAAGCGATTCAAGATTTTTATATCTCATTTACACCCATTTGTAAATCTCGAACACTAAACTGCAAACCATTAGGAAGAATGTTCTATTATTACAGCGCTGTCATTATAGCCCAGCACCCAGCAGTTCGAAGCCTACTTTGCATAACGGGTGACATGGCTTGCAGGCTTGCTCCACGTCACGGCCTCCGTGTGACCGACTGCACTCAGAACAAAACCTACACAAATGCCGCAACGCAGTGGCCGCAACAACAGCAGCAGCAGATGTTTCGAACGTGTTTGACCAGGGCGACATGTTCGCGGCTTAGTGCGTGTCGCTTCCGGAATGGCGAAATCACGATGCTACTCGATAATTAGAGTGATGTGGAGGAAGACCACTCGTGTCGAGTGGTAAAATGTAAAATTCAGTAGAGACATTTACCGAACACTACACCATTGTTTAATAGCGTTTATCGAACGAAGATTCAATTGCAGTCATCGGAGTTGAAAAGAGGCTGAACCATTCTAGTACCTCTAGTGTGGAGCAGCCTGACGGCACTGTTTATTTTGTTGGCTGGCTTTGGATACCCACTCCGGAAGGCCGATTAACGTGCCTCGATGGCTTTCGTGCCCTTTTCGTGGTATTGTTGAACGCCATACAACAGTTGTTGCAGACATAACCTACAGGAAAGCAAAACAAACGCTTACGAATAGACCGAATAAAGTTACGAGCGTGAAAATCGTTTCATTTGATCGGCCACTTTGCGGGTTTTACCGTTTACCTATAAACAAATGTCTAATCGAAAGCTTTAACAAGTCACTGACTTGTTAGATGCAACGTTTCATAGAATTTTAATACCTTCATCCCAAACTGCAGATGAAACTTGATTACGTTTTTTTTGTGTCGTTTGAAAGTTATCATGACAGCCGTAGCCTCGTCCAGTCAAGTGATGGGAAATCCAAGAGGAAAAGCAATGAACGAAATTAAAATTTTAATGAGAATGAAATGTGCAATAAACGCGATAAAAGGCATTCCAGTTCCTCCGGCGAACCGAACCCAGGTCATCTCGCTTTTCAATTTTCTCCGAAATTGAGTGAGAAGTCGTTCCAGTCAGTTAATTATGAAGGGACAGGTTTGTTTTTTTTCCTTCTGCTCACCGGATCCGGGGAGAGAGAACGCCGCCAGCACGCGATGGGGCGTTGATTCCGGTGCAAATAACGTTTGCTCTTTTTCTGCGTTTTATTTTGGTGTACTCAGTTCCAATTTTCGCTTTTATTAAACTTTATCATGGGATTATTAAAATTCTACTGCTCTGCAGCAGTCCTTTCCGCTTCGCAAATAAATGCTTGGTTGGTGCTTAGTAGGCTCTGGGTTTTGGTATAATGAGAACAATTTTATGAGCTTCGTTTGTGTACAGTTGTCGCGTTGGTATTACCCTAAAATGACTTACTGTAAATAACGACGGCATATTACCGAACCACATAACCTCTTAAATATACGCATTTATTACTGTTTGTCTTTTTATTGTCGCGGGTTACTTGACATTTTTTATTTTATGATATTGCAACTCATTAGCAACATTTACACTAATGGCTAAATGCGAACTTAGAGTTTGTAAAAATAATACAGAAATGACGTTTAAATGACTGGTCGTAAATAATTCGAAAATCATTAAAAAAGGCCGGAGCCAAAATCACAAAATAAATTGTTCAAAATGAATCATAACATCAAAAAACACAAAAACGGTTAACACTTTCATTTGATTCCCTTCGTTAGTGTAGATCGCAGTAGGCTTTCGCATGTAAACATAGAAAAGATGGAAAAATGGCATTCGTGCATCGAAGTGTTTTATTTCTGACTACTCAATTCTATTTCTGATGAGAAATATCAAGGCCGATTGGTGATAACATAATAATAACCGCCTGATCATATGTAACAACTTTTTAGAAGAAAATTTTTCTCAACAATATTACTGTCGATCTCTAGATTTAAATTTTCTCCTAAACTCGTTCCCTAGAAGGCTATCGGTTGGTTGACCTAGCGTTTCCACCGATTCAACAGTGAGAGGAGGTGCCTGGTTAACGTTCGCGTTGGAGTGGGTGGGAGCTTTTGACGCGTTTTAGGAATAGCTAGGGGCACCAAAATTCACAGGAATAGTCAAAGCGTTATGAGTCCTTCAATTTTTACAGTTTGAGCTCTAAGTCCGCATATTTTTTCTCTTTTGTCGATCGGAAACATTGATTGATTTTGGTTATACCTGGATTTATGCTGTGTTTCGCACTTCTTTTATCAGAAGCCGGTGTGTTCCGTCAGCTCGAGACAGCGCACACTATTCCCAAAGTTGCAAAAACGTGATCGAAATTATTTTGACCGAAAAAATTGATTTAAGTGCCGTAATAGTTACTTTCCATCTCAAAGAAGTTGTAATTTTGTGATTAACCTACCTAAAACGGACATGGCACATGGAATTTTGTGGAGTTTTTCATAGAATTAACCTTAAAATTCTTTTTTTATGTACCATACATGTACCAAACGAATCGTAATATCTAAAAAAAAAAAAAAAAATTTGGTGTCAAAAAATGAAGTTTTTCTGTGAGGAATCACCAAAACACAATTAACATAGTTCTAAGGGCTATACATTCAGAACCAGAGCCACTAAAAGAAAAAATATTCAAGAAACTTGATAATAAATCTAGAGTGTCACAATAATTATTAACTCACCCTTTAGCCAGCGAAGAACGCTGACTCTTTCAACCTCTGAACGGAGCACAGACATTATTATCTCGAATCCTGTCTACAGCTCCTATGCATAATCACTGGGATTGTGGCACTTTATATATAATATTATTTTTGTTCTTTCACGAAATAAAGCACTGATTTGACAGGCGCCCTGCAAGTTTATACACATTGGTAGTAAAAAATCATAAACCAAAACACCCCAAGCAAAAGCTTTGAAACACATGTGTCAAAAACCTCTCCGCATGCTGCGATCGAAAGCTACTGCTAGTGAAAAGCGGAAATCGAATGCGATGACATTTGCTTGTTTCTCCACATTGCGCGTGTTGCTTCGATTTATCGAAGCTCAAGTGCATATGTTCTGTTATATCGCTATAGACACCACACATGACATATAAATGAACACAGTAACAGTAATCTAAATCTGCCACATTTCGCATTCATACCGATCTGAATATGCTAAATAACAATTCTCTGCCATTGATTGGGTTCATTTTTCAGGCCCACTAGCCGGCACGGGATTCATATTCATAACTAACTCCGGGACTGAGCATAAATAAAACCATGGTAATGAGCTGAGATCCGTTTGATTAGGTTTGGGGTACCACGAAAGTCACGCGCATTCGCGTGTGGCAGCGGGCGGTATTTTGAGCCACCGCTGACATGACTTTCAATATTAGAAAATCGATTATTATAAATTCCCTGCTTAATGGTTAGTACCGGAACGATCGGGTTTTGAGCCCAGCTTTCATTCGAGCGGAAAGTGCACAGGATTGCTCTTCTGTGAAATGGACATCCGTTCCGTGCCAGGGTGGTACTTCCGATCAAATATCGGTAAAGTTAGCAAACTGATCACAATGCTTGCTATGATTAAATTTAACTGAATTTGTTTGTGGTTATGTGAATTTTATGTGTGAAATACAGTCTAGTTGCATGAACAAATGCACAGAAAACTTCCTCAACTTGTTCTCGAAGCGCCTACTTTGTCGGCATCTGATGCTGATTCCTCAACCTCTATCGGGTTTCATGATTTCACGCACCAGCGAACACGAGCATAAGCTGTCGAGGTGAATAAACATCAACCACGCAAAACAAGAAAGAAAAATTTGAATTATTTTCGCATTCCTTCCTCTGGCGCTTTGACACACACAAAAACTCCACCCGAAAAAAAACTTGTGTCGAAACATTTCTTGGAGGAAAAGGCGACCCACAGAAGAGTTTAACTTTTCCGAGAAAAAAAACCCACAGATTCAAGTGTCCTCAAGCCTCGATCTAGATCTACCCACCAGGCTGCTGAGCTGTGTGTGTGTGTTCGTATCTGGTGAATGAATGCGAAATAGGCTCACTTAACTAACTGCGGCAGAAGGGTGACAGACAGAGTGTCAGTCAGGCGAAGGGACAGCTCGAGATGACAGCGCCATCACGACACAAGAAGCGGCAACGAATTCGTCTCTCGACCGTGCAGCCAGCGGAAATCGTTCGAGCTGCCCTTTCGCTAGCACCAGCACCTGGAGCAGGGTTATGCGAGATGCGAATGCTTAATATCATAGCACCGGGTTTTCTTCGCTTTTTCGTCGAGAAGAAGGACACCACTTCAGTTTGACTTGCGCTTGAAGCATAAAGTGAATACAACTTTTGCCGATGAAAGTGGAAGATAATACTTTGTAGTATTGACGTGCTTTGAAATTTGTCATGGCCTGCCTCAACCCCAATACAGCACAGCACACAGCCTTCAGTGTCGGCTTTTTCGTCTACGTGGGTGAATGTTTTGCTGTGCAAATTTTATGCTAAATATTTATGTTGAGGGTGGACGATAAGATAAAACAAACGACGGCTGGAGATAAGTGAAATACATTTGCAGAGAAAAAAACATTGTGTTTTATGATCGCTTCGGTCTACTCAAAAAGCAACAACTTAACCATCAAAGCAACTGATTATTATTTATGAAACCATAAACTTTATACCATCTTCCTAATTGAGAGTGTTCCGGCTTCAACCAGACAGACAGCGGTGTCCAGAAACCGAACTCACTCACAGCCGTCATTTGGTGCAATCGAGTGTGGTTCTGTAATCAGCCAACAATCCACCACGTAATCACACGCATTGCACCGCAGTGGCAGCAGCGTCGGTCGTGCGGTTTTCTGAAAAATTAATGCACTTTGCATGGCACACTACGCCGCCGCCCGCTCGATGAGGGACACTCCGCGACAGAATCTTATGAATATTAATGGAAAACAGACCTAGACTTCCGCCGGGTTGCTATGATGACGGATCCGATTTTTCCACGCCAGATGACAGTCGGTTAATTATAACGAGATTTACTTTTTGCCTCCCTGCAGCACAAACGCCCGGAACGGGTTTTAATTGAAACGTTTCGTGTTTGCTCCCCTCTTTGTTCGCATCGCTTGCGGGACAGCAGCACTACCTTCCGTTGTATTTTTCCGCCTGGTTTGGAGCTGGTTGTTCAAAACTCCAAAACTGCCACAACCGCAGCACACCCCATCGTCTGGCACGAGCAGTCGGAGGAAGTAACGACTGATGAAGACAATGAGTGCTGCATCCGGCAAACGACTCGTTAATGAATGTAGTTTAATGCACTTCACAAGCTTTTCATCAAATGCCCGAACAGAGATTTTTTTCCCACGGTAATGAACCAGTCGACAACGAAAAAGTGATAGTTGAATGTATTTTCCATCCCTCATCAGTTTAATTGAAAACAAAGATCAGTTCATCGCCGATGGACGGATCGTAATCTAGTTTTTTTTTACATCTTCTCGGTTTTGTTTTTCGCATCCCGCAAGTCCAATCAACGATTCCATCGGCATTCACGTGCCGTAGATATTCTATTTCGATCACATTTGCGGAGGAATTTTCCGCCTGCTGCGTGGCAGCGCAACCGAAATCCAATACGCACAGAGAGAGAGAGAGAGAGAGATAGAACTGTCAGTTCTGATAAGCTGTGGCGAATCAAATGTGTCACCGCGAGTCCGGAAGCACATTTCATCCTGGCAGGGACTGCCTACTAGGTTCAGGGTTTTTTGGCTTATAGCTCACTCGGAAAATATTATTAGTTCTATTTTGTTTTATGTTTATTTTTTGGTCACATCTCCAGGAATCTTTTTTATGCGTAGGATAAAGTAGGCGGGGAAGCAAAATCGGACGTGAACATTTTTCGGTTGGGTGGCTTGCTGGAGAAAGTTATCGTTTCGAACAGTACCCTCCAGTGTGTGAGGAATGAAGTGGAAATATGTGCGAAATTTGACAGCTTGAACCAATGATTGTGACTGTATTCTCATGAGGTTACCGCTGGATTTGGGTAACCTAATTTTGTGACGGAGAATGTTTTTTTTTGTGTTTCGGTTTCTATTTATCA
The DNA here is from genome assembly GCF_029784165.1 of Wyeomyia smithii. Taxonomy (NCBI): domain Eukaryota; kingdom Metazoa; phylum Arthropoda; class Insecta; order Diptera; family Culicidae; genus Wyeomyia; species Wyeomyia smithii. The sequence continues at coordinate 785,858 of NC_073694.1, forward strand.
ACTTTCGATTTTACCTATCAAAATCATCTGCAGGGACAAGATAAACACAAAAATTGTTCGAAAGATAAAAATATTATTGATCATATTTTCATGCTAGTCTAAATCACTATATTTGAGTGATTTTAAATATAAAAGAGAACATAATCAGTAAAATTTATTTTCTGATATATAACAACTCCTTTCGGTTATTTAAGTCTCAATTCAGAAACATTGAAACAATTAACTTAACGTCACTGACTGCTGCAGAAAACCTGCCGTAGAAATCACTACCGAGGACGTTCAACATCCTACCTAAAATAGAGAAAGATTCCAAAATTGGCTTCCAATAACGAAAAAATGCTTCTAATAGCTTGAAAATGTTATAGAAATAATGACATAATAATAAAACAAGTTTAAACTTCGAACCGAAATCGTTGCTGGGAGCCTTTAGCGTTAGCGCTAACGCAAGAAGCGTTAGAATTCTATCAACCCATCTGTTTCATCGAAGTAAGCTGAGGCAATGGGTCATCTGTAAATAAAAACAAAAAACCGTGCCAAGAGTAAAAAAAAAAACAAACCTACATAATTCATCGTCTTTCGGTTAGTAATAAAAACGAATGCCAACCAGCAGAAAAAAAGAAATCGAACAAACAAACCGTCATCGACCAATTTCGAGATCCGAGAGAACGCCAGAACGTCGCATTGTCGCCCAGGGACAGTGGATGCAGTAGACCAGTAGTCCAGTGCAGTCCGATGCAGATGCAGCGCCAAATCAACACCCGGACAAACTGCTGATGCCGTGTCGTGTCGTGTCCTATCCTGTCCTGTCACCGAGGTCCGAGACTTAGCCAACAGCCAACAGCCTCGGATTGCAGCACACGGCACACGGTCGGTCCGTGTGGCTCGTGAGTGTTGCAAATCAAGTGCTTGGAAAGCTTTCGAGCTTCCGTTTGCCGGCGAATCGTCCTTCTCGGTTGGCTCTCGATACCTTCACAGCACAGACTCACACGTGGCGGGGCCCAGGGGAAAGTGGAATGTTTGTGGAAAGAAAATAAAGTATGGTTTTGCGGGTGAGGCAGCGGAAGATGCTCGGAGTTATGGATTCAATGCACCAACTGGCACCGATGTGCTGCCAGCTGGAGATGAGTGTGTAAATAAATCTCTCGGGTAAATAGAAAACGAGGAGCGCATTCGGATATCGGAATCTACTTGAGCAGTTATTGATTTTGCAGGAGGATTTCGTTACGCTACCGAGCTAAGCAGCTACTCTTGGAAATGAGATTCTATTGTTTGAATCTGAACTTATTTCACGACTTTAGTTCCTTTTTCTAGGCCAAAACTATGTCCTCTAAATGCCGAAATTCGAAGCACCTAATTTTTCTCCCTTCTCCAGCGTATATTTTACAGTTCCTTCCAAGCGAAGTAGTACAAAAAACTATGCGCTCGTAACTGCAAACCGTCGCTATTCGGAATAGCGGAAAGTGGCTCATAATTCCCAGTTTAGCGAAAAAGAAAACCTTTTAGCGTCGATTCTCACACCACATAAATTCCTCTTACGCTGGCTGGCGCGGTATGGCAAAGGAACTCGATTTTTGGCTCGCTCATTTTTCAGGATGGGCTCTGCAGCGGCAGACGGAAGCATGCCAGCACACACACTCTTTTACGGTTTCCGTGCCCGTGGAGTTTCGAAGCAATATATATTCTCGGACAAAAGCTGGCTGCACTCTAACCGCGTGAGTTCGTAAAAGTTTTCACTTCGCCTGCCTAGCGTAAACCCCGTGTGGAAGGAAATGCATTTTCACCGGTTTTAATGAAAATTTATTTTGCCGAAACTAATGCCTGCCCGATTTTCTTTTACTTCCCATTCTGGAGCCGTCCGTTGGGCGGTCGGTTGCTTTCCGATTCAGAGAACGCAGTCGTTCGAAAGATCAGGAAAAAAAGCTCCACAAAAACTGGAAGCCAGTTGGAAGCAATTGTTATTTATTTCTTCACTTTCTAATGGCACTCCACCACTGCCTTTGGAGCTGTGGCAGATTTTTCGACGTCTACTTTTAAAGCCGGCAAGTCCGTTTCGAGTGTGTTTTTTTTTTCGCTTCCATGCTCGACATATTTTGTGAAATGTGATTTCTCTTTAGGTATCCCGACCTACCGCAAAGAGTTGAAGTCTTTCATCAAAATGAGAAAAAATTGTGATTTTATTATACTAACTGTAATTGTGCTATTTAAAATTAAGAGCCTTATTTAAACGTAGATTTCGACCAATCAAAGCTGAAAACAAGGCCAAATACTATCCAACGTGAATAAAAAAATGGCCGTAAAGACAGCCTTCGGCTGTTTTGCAAAACGACAAAGACTGCAAAGTCGCCTTAAGCAAAATCAAGTAATAAATGAAGACCACAGCGTTCACGATGTACAGGCAGCTCGTAACTCGGATGACCAGACTGTTTTGTTGAAATCTCAGCGGAGCTGGGGAGTGCAAGGAACGCCGCACAGAGATTAGGATAAGTCGATTGTTCTAAAGTAGAGAAAGGCCGAGGACGACCTTTAGTGATGTCCTTTCTCTATTCTAAGCATAATTTTGGGATCATTCAGATATTTTCTGGTTGTTTTGAGCGTTTGATTCGCTGTTTTGAGCTCTATATCCATGAATAATTATTTTCCAAAAACGCTGTACTAAGCTTAGTTTGGCGTCTCCATTGTTTCAATAACAAAAAGGGAGCGCATGGTTCACCAACGGGGTAAGTAAGTGATGAAGACTTCTGAGCAGTGTTGCGAAATTTCGACACAGAAAAATGACAGTGATACAAATGAAGTTTCACTCTCATTTTCTTTAAACTGACATTGAGTGTCGCCCGAGTCAATCATCAGTCAATAATCATGTCTTTTTTTCCTGTATGGACTTCCTCACTGCGACCAGAATCGTTGATCTATTGTGAGATATGCCCGGGTGTCTGCTGTATCCCGCACTTCTATTTTTAGCAATACCGCTATTGAGAAGTGGCATGCCTATTATTATTTTTGATCAGTGCTTGTATGTAATGTACTTCCCCTCGTTTTACACGCTTACTGTTTTTCTATAACGAGCCTCCTTCCTCCTGCCAAATATCGCCAATTATAATTCCCTGGAGAAGTTTCGGCGTGCGTCCTTCTGGCCAGTTTTATTGATAAGAGGGACTTATTTTTTGTTAAGAGGAAGTCACGCATAGTTATTGTAGATTTCACCGTAAAGGAAGGGTAACTGGTTGGAAGCCTGAGAAAAACCCATGCTTAAGTCCTTTTTGACATCCGATGGCCTGGTTCTAGTAAGATTCGAACCCACGACCATCCGCTTGACAAAGCGGACTCTGTAACCTTGCGGCTACGCAGCTCTTCCAATAATCAGTGAAATAAATGAAGTATCTAACTATTATCGAAATTATTTTATCTGAGCCAATCCATTGCATGAAGTCAATGAAGCAGGTAAGTGCCTTCATCCCAATCCGCATAAACATCGCTAAAGCAACATAGCGTGTGAGAAATCCCAGTAATGCTGCCAGTCAGCATTATTTCTATCAATTGATTGGAGCTGAAAGCAATTATCACTTTCAGCTCGTCCGTGTTGGATGTGATATTCGTAATTTTCAATGAGCCTTATTACGGATGTCACCTAACGGTGAGAACGAAGTGAAAAAATCTCACGGTGAAAAAAGACGCGTGCAAATCAAATGGGAACCACTTTCACCGTGCCTATTACGGTTGTCATCTCACCGTGAAGTGACCCCCGTAATAAGCCCCAATTTCAACTGAGAATTTATCACTGACAATGAAAATTTGCCACGTTGTTTCTGAGACACTTGTACACACACTAAGAACGTCAAAAGGCACAGATATGGTTCAACAGCTAAAATCTTTCATTTTTGATGTAAAATAGGGCGCCCATCCGAAATATTGAAAATAGAGTGAAACGGCAGCATGGAAGATTTCAAATGCTTACAACTTTGTTACCACTGAACGGCTTTTAGTCATTGATATCTCGTTGGATAGGGAACAAGTTCTTCTAGTTCATGAAAATTATTTTTGAAATGTTCAATTTTTCCATAGTAAAGAGATTGAAATTCATAACCTATTTGATTTTCGTGGCTCAACCAATCGTGTGCCCGCAGTGATGCAATCCAAGCACTTCCCCAGTAAAGCCAACCCCAAAGTTTTCGAACGATTTGACTTTGTGAACGATTTATTGTTGTTGTTCTTGTTGGATGGATCGAAGCAAGCCATGGCCGGAATCGGACGTCAACATTTTCACACACTTAAAATTTATTGCCGGGTCTCGGTAATTTTTGCCGAGAACGGCACCACTGAATGCTTGGTTTTAAAAAGGAATGACAGCTGTCACATTTTTTCGTAAATCTCGGTTCAACCTAACTGAAATTTCGGCGCAAAATATTACCGAGCTATCACTGCCGAGATTACGGATATCTTGTGCTGAAATTTCAGTTAGGAAAACCGAGATTTACGAAACAATGTGACAGCTGTCATTCTTGTTTTAACCGAGCACTCAGTGGTGTCGTTCTCGGCAAAAATTAGCGAGACCCGGTAATAAATTTTGAGTGTGCACTTGCATTATATTTCGGATAGAAATTTGTTTGATATTGTAGTATAAACGTTAGCGTAAAGTGAGTTTAGTTTCGGAATCTATGAGTTTTTTTTGTGGAACAGCCGGTCGGACACCCGACACGGTCGGGTTTCGGTGATTTGCATGTTACGTCCGCTTTTCGGAGTGTATATTACGTGAAAAAATGTGAAATCTATGTTGTAATCGTGGCTAAGAATATTTCGGGTTATGTCCAGTGTAAAAAAAATGTTCTCAGGGACGGACGCGAGTATGTGGAGAGCGCAATGTGTTGGCGAGTTTATCGCAATTTGGTATAGAGGGTATTTTTTTTCTTTCTCTCTGGTGCATTGTATAATCAGACAGACAGCACCAATAGACTATTTCACCGAATCTCTTTAACTTCACTTTTCTGACAGCTGGTGGTAACTTTGTTTACATTTTGGACTTTGTGCTTTTTTCTGATGGAGCAATCGTGCGCGTAGTGGAAATGCTGCTCAATTTATAATCGTTCTTAGTGTAGCTGGCACCTAACGCACAACATTTAAAGGGCATTTTGATCACAACTGCAAAGATATGCTATAATTGAGAGCCAAACTGCATCACTCGGAGGTAAACAAAGTTACCAGTAGCTATCTGAAAACGGTGCGAGCAAACTTTCTACAATACCTCATGACAATGGTCAGAAATCATCTCTCTAAAAGAACAAAACAGAACAGAAATCAAACCGGTCTCAGCTGGGGCACCCCAAGGTAGTATCTTAGGCCCCATACTATTAAATATTTTTACATACACAACTTCATGGTGACTGCAAACTGGCTATGTATGCAAGCGATAGTGCGATAATACACTGCCCATAATCGCATATCAGTCCCAGCTTCATTTTCATCAAGTTGACAAAACAGCACGTAAAGGTATTTTTCTTCTTTTTTTCTCCACAAACCTCAATGACAAACCTCTCGTTTTTCTCTTTGAACGAATTGAAAAAGTTAAGACACTTTTAGTCATTAAATCTTTGAAAACCATGTGCAGACGCTCCTCTTATCTTTTCAAAGTTAGAAGTTCCTATACGGATGGATACGGATTTAAGGATGGTAACTGGTTCTTGGGCATTACAGTAATTCGTGGCATGAAGTTGGGTAATTTTGGTGTTTTATATCATTCTCCTAATACCAGTGACCAGCGTTTCCTTGAAATATTGGAAAATTGGCTTGATGAGTTTCTCGATTATAGTAAACTGAATATATTGAGAAAAATTTTCGCTCGCGTGATTTTTCGGGAAATAAATTGTTCAATGTGATAGTGCGTGTAAGTTACAGGTGTTACCGCGAAAAGAGTTTATTCGGGAAAGTGTGTTGTGTTGTGTGTGCTGCGAAATACTCACTTGATATGTATCGTAGTGCCGTGAAGATTAATCGATGGAATGGCTGAATTAGCATAAGGAATGGTACTACGCCACCGTCGTGCAGCGGATTTTGTCTTCGTTTATTGCGTCCGGAGTTGTCGCGTTTTGTCGTGATTTATAATATGTGGAGGGCGTAATTCGTGTTGTAGTCATGGTTGAGAATGTTTTGTTCAGGGTCCAGTGTGTTTAAAGTGTATTACGGATAAAAAAATAGATACTTTATTGCCGGTGTTTTTACAATTTATTGCTCTCAAAATGGCTGTCTTCGAATCGTAGTGTTGTGTTGGTGATCTTTCTCAGACATGGTTGTGTGCATGCGGAGAGCATAATGTGTCTGAGAGTCTATCGCAGTGTGAAATAGTAGTGAAACCTTTTCTTCTTTGTCTGGTCTGCTGAGAAGCAGAAACGAGAGAGCGACAATTATCAACAAAGAAATGGTTTATTTATGCCGGTCCGTGTGCGAGTGGCAGAAAACGCTGGTGAAATGTTTGATCTGTTTAATCCTGTTCGATATCTAAGATAAGTGAATACATTTTCCAGGAGCTTTCTTTTTAAGTCAGATGAAGTTTATGGTATTTTCAGACTCAACAAAATGATTTTGTTTTTTCATAATCGTGAGTGTGTGTTATGCCTTATGATTCCTCTAGCGATGAGTTTGTACGCCATTTAGTTGGTGGCTATTATAAAATTTTCACACTGTAACTGGAATCAGAATTGCCCCAATAGGTGAGAGCTTTAAACCTTTGTACACGCTGGCTCTCAAAACACGGAACTGGTAGCATTAAAATATAATTCAGAAACTTATCGCGGCCTGACCGAACGGTTACGATTATTTTTTGGCCCAGTTTTATACCCTTGTTTTATGATTTTTCTAGCTTTTGACCAAATATTGAAACGCATAGACAATTTTTATTAAAATCTTGTTGGTCGGAATAGCAACTAAATTTTGATTGCGATTGCTTTGGCATTTTATCAATCAACTTAAAATTCTTGTTCGATATGCATATTGCATTTTTTTAAATATTTGAGCTATGAGTGCATGAAACTTTGCCAGTTTTTATACTCAGTGGGTATCTTAACTTGAATACAAAACAAAAGATTATCGGGGCAAAGCACCGTGTCCTCTCGCGTATGCGTCGGTGAGAGGGAATAAAGCGGTCGTACATAATGCTCCGGTGTAAACGTGTCTTCGGCCTTGTTGAGCTTTGCTCATTTGAGGATTATCGGTTTTTTGTGATTTCCGAGATGTACCAAATCATTATTTCGGAGACTGTACGCCCGTTGGTTCTTTTTTAGCACGTTACGATTCAGAGTAGGTTTCGTTCGTTCGATAAATATTGTAATTATTCAATCGCGACAAAGACAAACCCTACATGGATGCCAAATCTATTCCTGTTTCGCCGGTTCCCTTTTTTTTCCTCTTTTTTCTTTTTTATAAAACGGGTGTTTTGGCTTTTTCGTCATACCAGTGGTCGACACGCTCTTGTTTGCTTTCGGAGAAGGCAGTTCAGTTTCGCGCGCATTATTTTGATTGCGCTCAGTGTGACTATCTTAATACAGCGCTCTATCGGTTATTTGAGCTGGTACCAGTAGTTTGCGTTCGGCGTGCGGTTGTTGCGTTTTACGAAATCCATTCGTTTCTAGGTAAATTTGAATTAAGTTCACGGCATTAAAAGCGAAGTTTGGTGTGATACAGACTGACAACGATTGGTAGGTTGCCGAAGATAACTAGATCGTGGCGCGGTTCTATGTATATCGTCTCCTGGTGACCGGTTGCCCAGAGACCGAGAAGTAACTATGTCGTGCGCGAATCGGGGTAGAAAAGATCGCACCATCAACCTCGATGGATCCAGATCAATTCCTTTCCACTAACACTAATTCCTTCCTTTGATACTTGTGGATGATGCAGAGGATTCCTCGGTCTCTAGTAGCAACAAGTATTGAACTAACACTCCCGATATCCCTTCCTCTATTGATCTGCATTGGGCGTGGCCAGCTACGTTATTGACCAGTGATAAGAAAGATCGCCAGGAATTGTACACTGAAAATGGCTTGCTACTCCTAGGCACCATTTTGACGGTTCTTAGTACAATTTCAGCTGATTCTGGTCAATCGCGGGCAACACACGGGCGATCAAATATGCTATGCTATGCTATGCTATAGTAAACTGAATATATTGACTGGCGATTTTAATATCAACTGGCGAGATAATACAAATTCGAAACATTTGAAGCGTTTAGTATAATCTTTCAATTTAAAACAAAGCGTTAATGAATTTACACGTATTTCCCAGTGAAGTAGAACTTTGATTGATCATGTTTATTCCAATTTTGATTCTATTCGTTCAGTTACGAATTCCGATATGAAAATAACCGATCATGAGACATTAATGATTAATGTATTAGATATAATGAATGATAACAATGATTTAATAAAACTGAAATGCTGGAGGAAATATTCGAAACAGACTGTTTCGAATCTTGTTGAAAGAAGCTTGGATTTTCCAATCGCGGGCCGTAATTTAGATGATTCGGCGGCTGTTCTTACAGACATCTTGAAAACGTGTACGAATCAATCAGTTGAACACAAATTAGTTTCTCTGAAAAACTCGAACAGCTGGTACAATTTTGATCTTTTGCGCCTTAAATGCCAAAGGGATAAATTGTACAAAAAGTTTTGTAGGTCTAACAGGCAGGATCATTGGAAGGAGTACACGATCGCGCGTAATAAGTATTCACAAACGTTAAAAAAGACGCGTTGTGAATATATACAGAGGAAGATTATTCAGCATCAATACAACAGCAAAGAGTTATGGAAAATTTTGAAATCTTTATTTAAACCTAGTTATAATAAACCGCGGTCCATAACTTTCGATGGCACATTAGAACAAACAGAACAAGTAATTGCTAGTAAGTTCAATGATTATTTCATCAATAGTGTTTCATTGATCAATCAATCAATTGAACTGGTCGATGAACCGGATGAAATAAAACAGCCGACTAACGCTAATAGTAGATTTGATGGTTTTCACCCAATCACAATGGATGACCTTAAAAATAGTTGTTTTTCATTAGGTAAAACGGCTGGCGTAGACAATGTAAATGCTAGGGTTATTCAAGATTGCTTCATTGTTATTGGTCACACTCTGCTGAACCTTATTGATGAATCATTGCTAACTGGGCACGTGCCTAAAGTGTGAAAAAAATCGTTGGTTGTTCCGATTCAAAAGGTTGCTGGAACGATTAAAGCCGAAGAATTTCGTCCCATCAATATGTTACACACGTTAGAAAAGATATTGGATCTTGTTGTTAAAGGTCAGCTGTTAGAATATTTAAATAGTAACTGGTTATTAATTCCGGAACAATCTGGCTACCGGGAAGGCCATTCGTGTGAAACCGCGTTGAATTTAGTTCTTGCAAAATGGAAAGATAACTTAGAAAATAGAGACACAATAGTTGCTGTATTTTTGGATCTGAAACGCGCTTTTAAAACAATTTCTAGGCCCTTATTGTTGAACACAATCAAGCGCTTTGGAATTTCGAGTACTGCATTCAGATGGTTTGAAAGCTATTTGTCTGACAGAACTCAACGGACTGTTTTTAATGATTCTGTATCTGGTCCCGTGGAGAATGATCTTGGAGTTCCACAGGGAAGTGTATTAGGGCCCCTTTTATTTATTATGTATATAAATGACATGCGACGAGTTTTACGTTTTTGTGATATCAATCTTTTTGCCGACGACACCGTATTATTCATTGCAGCTAAGAATGTAGAAGAAGCCGTTTCACACTTGAACGAAGATTTACGCTCTCTAAACAGATGGTTGAAGTATGAGCAATTGAAATTAAATATAGATAAAACTAAATATGATTTTCTCGCGCACCGTTGTAAATGACGATGTCTCTGTTTTGATTGATGATGAGGCAATTGGTCGCGTTCGGGAGATTAAATATCTTGGCATGATTATTGATGACAACCTAAAGTTTAACGCTCACATTGACAATGTCATCAAGAAAATTGCCAAAAAGTATGGAATTCTATGCCGTTTGAAAAACGAATTAACGATTAGTAGTAAAATACAGCTATACAAGTCAATCATCTCTCCACATTTGGATTTTCGCCCTACCTTTTTGTTTTTGGCCAATAACACACAATTATTGAGGTTACAGCGTTTGCAGAATAGGATAATGCGTTTGATTTTAAATTGTGAAAGATTAACTTCCTCTGTTTTTTTGTTGGACGCTTTGCAATGATTATCCGTGAAGCAACGAATTGTTTATTTGTCTATGGTGTTCATTTTTAAAACAATTAATGGTTTGCTACCTCAATATTTGTGTGATCGAATTGAAAGAGGAAGTGATTTTCATAGATATAACACTAGAAACGCGGATGAAATAAGAACACCTTTCTTTCTAACAAGAGCTTCACAAAATTCATTGTTTTATAAAGGTATAAATTTTTTCAATTCGATGCCAAGACATGTTAAACGTGCACCAACGCTTGCGGAGTTCAAGAGACAATGTATTTCACACGTGAAAGTTTCTGTTGTACAGAACGAAAATTAAAACTTTTATAAAATGACGAGAGTTTATCTGACGAAGTTTAAACAACGGATTTAATTTGGATGAACTATTTATTTTTGGAACCTATCTATTTATTTATTGTTTTATTGAAGCATGTAACTGACGAAGTTTTACGAACGGATCTGATTGTGTTGTAAAATTTTATTCATATTTTATATTAGATCTTTTTTAATATGTAATGAATTAACAAAAACTACTGTGTTCGTCACGGCGGTGATGATGGATTTTTTCCTTTATATTGTTGTAGCTTTAAAAAATAATAGAAAGTGACTACATAAGTTTGAGCCTCGCGCGCGGAATTCAGATATAAATGGATTCTTTAACAATGCTTAGAGAAAAATCATGAAGTAGTTGTGGTTAGTCTGGCTGAAGGTCATGAAAACCCTGTGCTAGTTTTGTGTAGCTCTATAGCTCTTCACATTTTTACCGATGTGAATCAAGTTAACAGTTTTTGAAGAAGTTTATATCTGGGAGTAAAATCAGTTCGTTTTTTTTGTATAACTGATTTAAATGTGACTATATTAATTATCTATAGATAAATCGTCCAGCTCAAACCTTTGTAGGGGTATGTGGCGGGACCATCATCATCATCATCATCATCATACGGCCTCTTATTACTCCTTTTAACAATTGTGCTCCAAAAGTTCTGTCTTGGCTGGTCACGTCACATACACAAAGGCGAATCCTCTACAGCACACACAATGGCAGACCTCCCAAATATTAAACTCTCAACTCTACAACTTACGAGGCTCTACACTTTGAAGTAGTATCGATCAAGGACTCTAGATATTCGGATTTGAAGCAGGTACTAGACTCTGCATCTCATCATTAACCGGTTAACAAAGCATTTGTAAGCGCTGCGGAGATTCAGAAATTCTCGCGTTATCCCGCCCTTCATCTTTACACTCTGGTTTACTGGACCCCATGCCACGTCATTTGCCAGTGCCGCCACACATATTTATTTTTATTTATTTTTTTCGTCAAACAAAAGTAGACTACATATGTTTAAAACTAACTTACATGCTATATTCCATTTATACTAGTGGGAGCAAAAAAAACGAGTTTATACATAATTGAATAATAATTTCTTCACTTGACGGATTATTACAATGAATGTTTTCTATCGATTTAAATTGCGTTGAATTGAAATATTGTTTTAATTTAGTTCTCGACATAGAAAAGTCAATTGCTTCCCAGTGTTGGTTATACGCTTACATCATTTGATTAATTGGCCCATATTTAGCATAATTGTTTCGTTGATGATTTAAAGAAAACAAAGTCCGAGTTCGTAGATTTCTAGAAGGTACATAAAGATTGAGTTTTGATAATATTTCGGGTGAATCGACACGTTGAGATACGATATCGTTAAAAAATGACATCATTGCGAATTTACGACGGGCTTTTAATGATTGGATGTCAATTAGTCTGCAGCGTTCGTCATATGATGGTAGGGGAAATGACGTCCATCGTAGATTACGAAGTGCATATAACAGGAATTGTTTTTGCACTGATTCTATTATGTTTACATGTGTTGCAGAAAACGGAGACCATACAATGCTACAGTATTCTAAAAGTGACCTGACATAGGAATTATAAAGTGTTTTTATTGTGTATGGATCTTGGAAATTATAGCAGAAACGTTTTATAAAACTGAGCATGTTACTAGCCTTATTAATAATTGTATTGTAGTGATCAGTGAATGTTAATTTTGAGTCGAGTATGACTCCTAGGTCCTTAACTCGTTCACTTTTCTCTACTACCTGATCTCCTAAGGAAATAATATTGCTTGGCATGTTTCTTTTTCTGCCAAAAGCCATCGAACTACATTTTTTTACGTTTAGCTGAAGAAGGCTTTTTTTACACCAAATGTAAAAATATTTTATCTCGTTACGTAAAATATTTACATCATCAGCGTTTTTAATTTCAATGAAAAGTTTTATATCGTCGGCATAAATAAGAATTTTTACATGTTTTAGAATAAAGGAAATGTCGTTTACAAATAATATAAATAGTAGAGGGCCCATGTGAGAGCCTTGAGGAACTCCTGAGGTTACCTGAATAGGTTTCGATATTCTACCTTTAAATTTGACTGTTTGTTGACGATCTGTCAAATACGATTCAATCCATTTGAGTATTTGTGGATGAATTCCTATTTTTCGTAACTTGAAGAGAAGCAGGGGTATATCAATGCGATCGAAAGCTTTACTGAAGTCAGTATATAAGGTTTCAACATAATTACCTTTATCCATTGCGTTCAAAGAGAAGTTAATAAACTCGAGTAAGTTAGTTGTTGTTGAGCGCCCTTTGAAAAAACCGTGTTGCGTTGGGGTAATTCTATTTTTTATTTGGTGGAATAACTTTTTGTTTATTATTGCTTCAAAAAGCTTAGGTATACAGGAAAGAATGGCTATGCCTCGATAGTTGCTAATGTCGGTTTTTTTACCAGATTTGAACAAAGGCACTAGGAATGAGTTTTTCCAGAAGTTCGGGAAGCAACCGGATTCCAGCGACATATTGAAAATCAAGAACAGTGGGGAAGTTAGCTCTTTAGCTAAATGTTTCATGAATGACAACAACAGTTCTACAAAACAGTTCTAACGATCCCTCGCTGCGCAACGCCTTCTCCAGCTAACCAATCCTTTCCGAGCAAGAACCCCATCTGTCCGACAAGACTACTGAGTTCAACTTGCACTCCTGTGCGACCTGAACAACTCTCGGAAAACGATACGCTTGACAAATTTGTGTCATCGACTGAACTGGATTCATCATCAGTACCAGTAGGATCAGAAGACGCAATTCGCCGTTGCCCCCCCCTAGTTGTAGACATTGGGTGCAGAATTTTGTTTTCGACAACTCTAATAGCACAAAACGACATCTTTAGCCCATAGACACATTTGTGTAAAGTATCAGCCAGATCAAAAATAATTGATTGAAATGCTTGCTCTATGTTGCGTGGAATTGCACAGGTTTTTCAGTTGATCTACCAAGGACATTGCAGCGGCAAAAGAACCTGGCAAATCCACCTGCATCAACTAGCTTGGAGTATCGGAACCGAGCTGTGACAATTCCTTTCCTTGATTCGTTTGTAACCTCACTGGAAACACGGTTCGGTGAAGATAGTGCACCTGCCTACGCGTTGTCCTTGCTGCATCCCGCTGGATCTTATAGACCTGCAAGCTGAAGTCCGTTCTTTCTTCCCTGCGACTGAGAAAGCGATTAAAATTGCACTTGCTCTACCATGTGAACCATGCACGATCGAACGCTCATTCAGTACATTACGTCGGGTGAAAAGCTGGCTGATGTCAACAATGGTTGAACAGCGGTTGAGTGCTCTTTGCTTGCTGAGTGTTCATCGGCAGATTGTTAACAACAATCGTGAAAAATTCACTGAATTAGTGCTGGAACATGGTGTCTTCGATTTCTTACCATATTGCCTCGAAGAATTTCGCTGATACGGTGCACTCTTTCTGTCCCTGACGGCGTGAACTGTAGATTTCAAGCCGCTGCTTTGTTGCTTGATGAATGTGGCGTCTTCAATAAAGCTGGCACTTGAAATGGTCCGGTGTTAGGGTTCGCATTTCGCTTACTGCAGACACATGAACCGCTTTCGGAACGTTGACGTTTGATGCCCGAAGATTTTATTGGCAATCTTGACTGTGTCTTCAAACTTCACGTCCTTGGGAAGCTCTGGCAGGATGTAGTTGAGATAGCGGCTGTGCGAATGAGTGTTCAGCTTCCGGAGAAGTAGACGTACCTTCGCCGCATCATTCAGCTGGCCTGCGTCGTTCTCGAAGAGGTCCTGGAAGCGGTTAAACCAGCGTCCGAACGTAACTCCGTTTTCGTCGTCGAAGACAAACTCGGTGATGTTCGATTCGCCAACTCCAAAATCTGCTCCGAGCTTGATACTGAGGCTGCTGCTGCTGAGCCGCCATCTGCTGTATAAGTTGGGCCATCTTGAGAATTATTTCTTGAATTCCCGGTTGAGGCTGAGATCCTCGTCGTCAAAATGATATGTCCAAATATTTAAATGAACTCAAGTTTTTACTAAAGAACATCTATTTATATTCGAGGTTGGACAAAGAATAATCAAATTTTCCATTAGAGTGGACAACTTTTCACTGATTGCCTTGATGTAACAATCACTGAACAACTAGTGTTTATTTCTGTTTTTCAAAATACCGTTTTTTACTTCTAAAATTTTGGAGAACTTGACCACCCCCACCAACTCCCTATTAGATATTCTTGATACGCCCATGTGTCACGAGGTGAATTTCGGTTATATTGGATTAATTAAATAATGCGAGCACTGGCAATATACGTACACAAATAAAATGTATAACGAATAATCGAAATCAATCTGATTTTCATGGAATTTCTTGCTTGTTTTGCAGTTATTATCTGAACTTACAAGTACAAAAAAAAAGAAACCTGGCAGGATCGCCAAATGTGCGTCTTGCCTTATCGATGATGTTACCACGAAAGAGGCAGAACCAATCTAGTGATTTCGCAGCATGCTACGATTCGTCCAGTTTCATATTTTGAATTGCTGTCAACTTAGAATGCGCTAGGTTATATGTCGTCGGCTTCGTGCAACACTGGCACAACTCAAAATTTTGCATTATTGACTTTTTGATGGCAAACGATGCGAAATCTAGTTAAGATTCATCCCACGAAACGTCGTTTCAAAATTCATAAAAAGTCCAGAGTTATGAGTAGAAGTGCCTTCGCTGCACAAATCGAATTTTTTCCATAAATTTAAAAGTAAAAATAAGGTTTTAGCTTGGACAACGTGCTCATAATATGTGCATAATAGACCTAAAAGTATTAAATGAGGATTGATAAAATCGAAAAAAAAACGTTTCTCTCGAAACTATGATTTTCGAGTTGTGCCAGTGTTGCACGAAACCGACGATGTTATGTTCTAGGATATTATATGCCTGCTGCACAGTTGCAATGTTCTTGAAGTCGAACGGAAAATATAAACGTTCCTATTCCATTCGACATATCGAACGGCATGTCGAATCACAATATCGTATAGATGTAAACGTAAACCAACATTGCATTCGATATATTTTCGAGCAATCAGCTCGAACCAGATGAAAAAATCAGATAGTCCTATACTCGCTGATGGCGCTTCAAATGAACCGTAAACTGCAGAAAAAGTGGTAAAACGACGTCAAACGTAATTCGTCGTATCAGATTGCCATGATTTTGGAAAACGAGCCGAAACAGCCAATTCAGAGTTTGAAGTAGCGTCGCTGTCATGGCGGTTGACAGGTAAACAAATACGTGTTTGCAAAGAAATCTCGCTTAACATGTGAAAAGGGCCCATACGTAAACACGCCACAATTTCAAGTTTTTCAATAAATAAAAGCTTAATCTACCCTTACAAATAAGATTGTTTGATTAATTATTGTATTAGTCAAAAAATCACAAGAAGGTTGTATGCAAAGCCACGACCGCAAGGTTGAAGTAGAATACTTTTACAAGAAAGATAACCTGGCTGCTTGCGTGTCAGTCATTTTTTCTAGTAAATAAACGTTGACCGTTCATTGGCAGTATTGTAATTTCTTTTTGTCTGATATTTTGAATGAAGTTCATTGGATATTTTTAAATTTTGTGCAAATGCGAAGTTGAAGTGCTGTCGAATTGTAATATACACATTTAATACGACATCATTAAACGGGAACGGAACAAAGGCTACGGTTATGCAGAACGCGAATGCCGGCGCGATGCGATTCGCCTTACCGTGGTGAAATGTACAGCTCTTTTTGAGGCGAAGTAGAGCTATACATTTCAACAGATTTCGTCTTGCCGAATCGCATCGCGCCGTTATTTGCGTTCTGCATGACCGTAGCCAAACACTAAGCGACGCAAACACGTAATAATAGTCAGAGTATGCAAGTAGATGAAGATAACTAACTTTGGATTATAGCGCAAAACGAGAAAATATTAACTTTTCAAATAATCATTTGTGTTCTTCAAATTTCAGTTGTTCAATTTAATATCCGTTGAAATGTTTGTTTATTATCTGATGAAGCTCTTATATAGGCCAAATGATGCATTCCCAATTTACTAGGTCCATAACTCTGCCGACCGTGCTTGGGAAAGCGCGGTATAACGACCAATCAGAGGTCGAATTTTGTGTTTTGACAAGGCTTAAGAGTTTTCAATAGTACAATAGTTCGAATGATAAAATTGCAATTTCATGCATTTGATAGAAATCTTAAAAGATTTTCTAATCGATTGCTGCAAAAACGAAGGAAATCCATCGAAAACTAACCGATTTATTAGCATTTGAAAATTTTCTCACTTTTTTCAGTTTTAGACTCACATTTTACATCCCTATGTAGCCGAACTTCCTGAGAGAAGTATTCTAATTCAAAATTAAATCTTCATTAATTCATTTGTTGTCCTTATAAGAACAATTGTTCAATTTATCATAGGATGTAGTGTTTATCTTACATCTCTGTGTTACCTTGATAGTGAGGACTAAGGCGCACGGTCAACACAATGCGAAAGGTGTTTTCACATTGAAAACTAGACACGGCTTTACTGGAGGAAGTCTTGGCAAATGCATCTACTGCTAATACCACCGCTATCATACGAAAGCGCGTCGTTTCATGTGGGGAATATCAACAACGAGAAATGACGCGCGTCTAAGCATAACCCGAACTGTTTCGCCGTGCTGCTCCCATTTACCTTTACATCGGCCTCAGGGAAGTACCGGCTGCATCTGCATCTACCGCTGAGGCTGTCGCTATACTGCTATTGGTACCAAAAGCTATTAACTCTTCAAATAAGTGTTTTATTTGTTCTCAAAAGAGCAATTGTTCAATTCAAAATCGGATTTACGCAATCGCATCTCTGTAATATTACCGACAATAATATTCTTCTGAACAAACTGATACAACTTTCCCATCAGGCCTCTGCCATAATAGACGCGAAAAGCGACGCGAACCGATGCGCTCAGCTGAAGGTTAATGTACAGCCATCAGTAGAGCTGTACATCAACCTACGGCCGAGCGAATCGGTTCGCGCCGCTTTTCGCGTCTACTATGGCAGAGGCCTTAGAGAAAGTTGCTGGCTGATGTATTCACTTCATGCAAGCCTGCTGCTGATGCTTCCCGCTACCACACTGAAACAGCATTTTAGTAAAGGGAGTGTCGTTGCATCAGCTGACCCTGCTACTATCGATGCTGATATACCCGCTGCAACAGCTACGCTATGCATAGCCATGCCACAGTTGTGGCCGCTATACGCTGGCCCAACTGCTGAGCAACTGCAACGCTATCCGCAGCCATGCCACAGTTGTGGCCGCTATCCGCTCTCGATGGTACCCACCGCTCGCTCCCGCTGCTGCTAAGGGAGGACTGCTGTCGTCGCTGTTCAGAACTATTATGAGCGGCTTTGACTAAAACAGGCTTTTATATAGGGATGAAAATAGGAATGAATTATTTTACGTACGTGGTGGAATGATATAACTTGAAAAATATGTGTGACTTCATTCCGGCTCAGAGCGATCATTTGATAAGCTCCACCTCTTTTTTCAGTTTCTAAAGTTTTTCCTCAGTTTCGTAGCACGGATGCACAAAAATGATTTCTTGTGAACATTCTGTCGAGCCGGACCAATAGCACTCTCATTGAAGCAACAAAATAACATGTTTTGTGTCGTGTTGCGCAGCTCCGTTGAAGAAAATGTTCCCGTCCCCGTGTCGCATGTAAGCAGATTATTGCGTTCAGTAGACAGTAGATAGTGCATCCAGCAAATAAACACCGATGGTGCTCTCACACACGCAACGGTTTTAACCCGTATTTTATTGCGGTTTGTAACATCAAGCGATTTCTTTTGCTCGCTGTTGCGTGTTGCATCATGTGACAACTTGGCAGCTGGGAGACGACGAAATTCTGTTTACGCTGATCGATTGAATCGTCTTCATATTAGCTCTGCATAGTCGAACTAACTGCTTTTGTGAATGCGTTCTAACAAGGCAGTTTATTATTCAATGTCGGTTATGCTGATCGCAGCCTTTGCGCTGCCCCTACAGTGGGGAGTTTACTGAATAAAGTAAAAATTAGACAACTACAACAGAATTTGATTGCATCCCGCACAGAATGTCTCCTTGTGTTGATACCAGAAAATTATTAACCTTCAATTATTTTTTTATTTGCCTTCAAAAAAGCATTTTGCTGTTCAAAATCGGTTGCTAATTACAACCTTTTAGCTGCCCTAACATTGGGGGAATTAAGATACACGGACAACATGCACTGTGAAAGCTATTTCACATTCAGTAAATTGGATGGGTGCGACAAATTTAAATTGCTAGGATGCAACACAGAATACTTGCTTGCGTTGACAAAAATTATTAACTTTCAATGACTTGTTTAATTGCCTTCAAAAAGGCATTTTGATTTCCAAAATTAGATTTCCTGATGGCAATCTTCATGCTGCCCCAACACGGGGGGAATAATGGCTGTCTGGCGACACACGCTGAGAAAAACAGCGCTGCTCCTGAGACGTGGTGACCAACCACAGGGCTAGTGCTGCTGCTATGGAAGGACGACTGCTGTTGTCACTACCTAGAACTATTATGAGCGGCTCCGGCTGAAACAGGCTCTTATATAGGCCAAATAGCATGTTTTCAATTGCAAGGTATATGATCCTGTCGACCGTGCTTGGGAAGCAAGCATATAACGACCAATCAGAGGTCGAATTTTTCGTTTTGACAAGGCTTGACTATTTTCAATAGTACAATAGTGTGGATAATAAAATTACAATTATCTAATTCTGGGACGAATCTTAGAAGATTTTACAATCTATTGCTGCAAGAACGGAGGAAATCCATTGAATACTAACCGATTTATTAGCATTTGAAATTGGACATATTTTTCACTTTTTTCGGTTTTAGATTTTCATTTCACATCCCTATGTAGCCGAACTTCCTGAGAGAAGTATTCTACTTCAAAACGAGAAAATTTGGCTTGTTTTCATATGGCACTTGGGCTCTTTTCACATGTTTGGCGAGAAATCTATCCAAACGTTAAGTAGGGTAGAAGTGCCTAATATAGACCACTTCCTATAGTAGATCACTTATTGTTATTATAAAATGACACATCATAAATGTGACAATTTTGATAAATGTTTAGACAATTTCAATTATATTCTTCACTAGAAATGGTCCCTCTGGAAGCTAGATTGATTTACTTTATAAAAACAGCTGCCTTATTTGCGCATGGTTCGTTAGCGTTTTCGCAAGCCATGGCTTCATTGAACGAAAATTACCAAATTGCTTATGAACAACTATAATAATAGTGGTTTTATGAGATCAATAATTCAAATTACTAAAATAAACAGCAAAATGGTGAAAAGTACTGTTTTCCTTATTTCAACATGCTGAACTTATGTCTCGCAAAGTAGATCGATTTTTGCTACAGTAAATCTATCCAATTTACAATTTCATCATATTCGCTTCAAGTTACAAATCAAAACCATCAATGGTTTACTTTTAGATGAAGGAAAAAAAAAGGTTTACTTACTATTTAATCTTTTTTCAATTCGACATGTATCAAACTGAATGAATTAGTGAATTAGCGAAGAGAAAAAATTTATTCAAAAATATTAGACATTGGGCGATCCTCAATGTTAAGCGAATGCAAACAAAGAAACATCTTGAGATGCAGTGCTGTCATAGTTATAGTAGGCTGTGGAACATTGTTGTTAAAAGTTCTTGCTAAAATGAGAAAAAAAAAACACCAAAAAATACTGAAAGAGGTTCTAATAAGTGTTTTCAAACGAAGTTGTGTCTCCACCAGTTCCACCGGTCATTTCGTGAAAAGCAGGGAGTGGTCAGGAAAATAACGAAAAGACGGAAGAGGATTCAAATGTTCGCTGGATCGAAGAATTCCCCATCACGAAAGAACGGCTGCAGTTAACAGTTGCAAGAATTATCCTAAGCTGGTATTTTTTTACTATTGCATTAAAGGTACAACTATGTATTTATGAACCACCACCAAGAAGTCTGAGTGCGCAATCCAAAGTAGGTTTTATAAGCGGCAGCTACGGTTGAAGAGGAAAATGAAAGTACCGTAAACGCGGCAAACTTTGATATTGATATGGATTTTGTGTTGTTTGCGTGATACATTTTGCAATAAACTGAAAAAAAAAACAGTTTTCCTGATTTAGAACTATCTTATAAGGTGCTCAAACAATCATATATTTCTTATATAACTGTCCCAAGAAGCAATATTTGAATAAAGTTTCTAGAGTCAGTGACATATTAGTGTCAAATTTTTCACAAACATTCATTCATAAAAATGTGAATGTGTCCCTTAAACTTGCACTTTTGAAAATAATATCCCAAAATGATCAAAATCTGACCATGGTGTGTTCATTCTGGTTGCTCCATTTATTAGAATCAGACGGCCTTTGAACGCATGAGCTACCATACACTACCGTAACCATAACGACCAACACATTGTTTATAGACAAATCATTCACCACCAGTTCCTCCGGTAGTGCAAATTCGAGATTTCCAAATTCTTTTTGGCTTTCTGATAACAGTAGTGCATTTGTACCTCTGAAGTGTCGTGTGAAAATAAGAAAAGGGCCTATTAGACTACACGTCCGAAAAATTACAGGCAGCTGTAGCTGAAGTGCAGTGGAAAAGGTCATCTATATTTGCGGCTTCCCGGAGCTTCAGCATACCGTATGGTACGTTGTATCATAAAATACACGGTTTGTACAGCAAGAAACCTGGTTCACCAACCGTTCTAACCGATGCACAAGAATGCGATCTTGCTGATACCGTTCGTGTCGCTGGCGTTTGGGGATTTCCGCTGACTGCGGATTGTATAAAGAAGCTCGTCAAGCAATTCCTGGATCACAACAAAATGAAGACCAAATTCAAGAACAACACTCCTGGAAAAGATTGGATCAACTCATTCCTGAAAAGGCACACATTAGTTTCGCGCTTGTCTCAAAACATTAAGCGAAGTCGTGCCAAAGTGAGTCTTGAGACGATCAAAAATTATTTCGACAATCTTGCGACAACTGTGGATGGTGTCCCTCCGGAAAACATCATAAACTACGACGCAACCAACTTCAGCGATGATCCGGGATCGAAGCGCGTCGTAATGCAAAGAGGCCAAAAACACGTAGACACAGTAATGGACCATTCTAAATTCTCGTTTTCTGTAATGTTTGCGGTGGCAGCCAATGGAAAAATGCTGCCACCGTATGTCGTTTATGCAGCTCTTCACATGTATCCAACTTGGACTGAAGGGGGACCAGATGGTTGTAGATACAACCGCACAAAATCTGGTAACATGTGAAATATAAGTATAAATTCCATTTTCTTAATCATAATGCATTATTAGGCTGGTTCGACTCTATGGTGTTCGAAGACTGGTTCTTCACGATAGCACTGCCATACTTCAACGGACGATAAAAAACGTATTATCATCGGCGATAATGTTGCTTCACATTTAAGCTTCCGTGTTCTACAATCCTGCATGGCCAGCAATATCAGCTTTGTTCTGCTGCCGCCTAACGCTACTCACCTATGCCAGCCTCTCGATGTTGCCTATTTTCGACCTCTCAAAAAAGCCTGGAAAGATACATTGAGCGAATGGAAGAAACAAAACAAAGGATGCATTCCAAAAAACATCTTTCCTCGACTTCTGAAGAAGTCTTTGGTGAAAATTAGGGAGAATAGTGAAACCAATATGAAAGCTGGGTTTAGAGCATCTGGAATTTACCCATTGAATGAGAAGGCAGTGCTCAAGAACCTTCCCGGCAATGCTGATGAGCCTAAAACCGGAAAAACTGCAGTCACATCTTCGTTTTCAGAACAGCTGATTATAATGATGAAGAAAGAGCGGTTCGGATTAGCGCAGGAACGAACCATTCCACGTAAGCGCCGGTTGATTGATGTTCAGCCAGGTTCCAGTGTTAGTGAACAGCAAGCTCAACATTTATTGGTCAAGAAGATTAAAGTTGAAACAGAAGTTGACGATGATACCAATATCGTGAACCCTCCGAAAGTTAAAGGCGAAGCGAAATCCACCAAGAAGGGTTCGATGCTAGCTACTCGAAACCGTCGTCCGTTGAAAAATATAACCAACAGGAAGTAGCAAGCAACCATATCTCTTCCACCCGTAGCAAGTTATTATATAAATCGAGACAAATAAACATGGTTATACAAAACCCGAATATAATTGATTCCTTTTGCATATTGAGAGTTCTTCATGCAACACTGTTGTAAACTAAAAAATCATGAACTAACCTCAGGTGAAAGTCTATGCTTCTTATTTATGCTTGTATGGACTAAAGTCTAACGATGCGAGAGGCCTAAACTGAACAAAATGAGTCTACGTGGTCCATAAACGTGGACCTTTCTAACATTTTCCTTAATTATTCCAGCATTATCAAAGTTACGCGAAAACGAAAAACTAGTCATAGGTTACAAAAAATAATCAATAGCGTAGTTGAAACAATACTGATAAATTTCGATGTTGTACATGCATTGTCGTATACCTAGTACTTATTTTAAAAATACGAAACCCGGAGTAAATTTGTTGAAGTGTCATATATTTGAGTAATACTTAAAAAAGCTATCAAAGTTTGCCGCTTTTACGGTAACTGGTTTTGAATTGTGCAAAAGCTGTTCCCGGAGAACGCGAATGAGGAAGTGACCCTCGCCGCATGTTCAACGAGGATTAAATCAGGTTCTGGAAGAACCCAGAGACCAAGGATGTGATTATGCTTTAGAAAAAAATGAACGCTGAGACCGGTTTAAAAAAACGTAACCATCTCGAAGTCTCACACTCAAGTGAGGGTGGAATTATCAAGAGATTCCAGCCGACATCGTGCAGTATTTTTCGGCTGATTTGGAAATAGGTTAATCGGCCAGTGGCTGGAAGACCAAAAAGACCTTCTCGGCCTACAATATACAGGGTGTGCCATAATAATTGAAATTAGAATAATTTATTGAGTAAAAACAATATAACAAACACCAACTCTGAAACCGACTGACTTCCCAACACAAATGCTGGCAAATGTTGCGACAGAGCAGGCCCTATTGCTGGTATCGCAGGGTCGGCTATCTACCGGGTAGCCAAGGATAACGCGGATAAAGTACAAAAACCAAGAACCTTTACTTTACTTATTTATTCCGTGTATTTGTGGCGTGTAAGTGTAAGTGGTGTGGCGTGTAATATCTACTCACTAGTCTTTGCTGCTTAACTTTGCTTATGCTAACGCAGGAGTCCTCTCGACTGCGCAACCAGATGTCGTACCAGTACAAGGCGGATGGCGGGATACCAGGACAGCGGGAACCCAAATATCGCAGACCGAATCTTGCAGGCGTCTTCCCTCCTCGACGTAATCGGCCTGACCGCGGCTGACCGCAATGGCCAGAACCGAGAGGGGACCCTCCTTAACGATTAGAACATAATGTCCGAGGGTGTCGATGCTTCTTTCCAGGCTCGCGGGCCGGACCGTGTGCTGCGCAGTTCTCCTGTAGCTGCGGGCCAATCTGCAAACGCACTACCGATAGCCCCAAGGACATTCGTCCCTAACTAATGTGCTTATGTTCTGTATTGGAGAGAAACGTGAAGGCTCGAAACATGCAAACAAATAATCATGTACAAAAAAAAAAAAACTAAGAATTGTAGCCAACGGTTACAACTCATTCAATGTGTTCTCCTTCAGCTCTGATGATAGCTCGGAGACGCTTATGATAAGACTCGATGGTGGACAGAATGTCAGTATGCGGAATTTCCTTCCAGTAAATTGTGCAAAGACTTCTTCAACTCGTAACGTTGAGATCTGGCGAGTTTGAAGGCTACCCATCCTTGGTGATGAAATACTGATCCAACGAATGGCAGTTATACCATATAGGAACTATTTACGCGGTGATTTGAGAACCCCCTACTCCCCTTTGCAGATGGCTGTGTATAATTTTCTGCTGCATTAGTAGAATGATTAAGTGACACAGATTTTGTTTCGAGAACACCGGAAAGCCTCTTCGTTTTCTGCCTGCACGAAAACTCATTTTTTACGTTCTTATAGTAGAGTAATTTACTCTACGGCTAATGACAACAGGCTTTTCCGATGGTTATTTCATTCCACCCTATCCCCTCCCTACCAATCTTCTTACTAATCCTCGTCGCTATTTGTCGCCATAATTAATTAGGAAGTGTCAGTCTTTTCTGCGGAGAAAAGTCTGCGGCCTGATCCTGCTGCTGCTGTTGTTGTTGTTTGTTCGTTTATTGTGAAAATTGCAAAACAGGAGAGGAAAAGTGTGGAAGCAAGTCGTGACTGGGAAAATCGAACTCCAAGCGAAAGCCCGTTCATCTCAAATCCGTCCAATTTCACGCTGGTTGAACATCATCATCATCATCATCGTCGCCGTCGTCGTCGTCGTCAGCGTCGTTAGTTTCGTTATCATCATCAGCACCGTTTCTATTGGATTGGACTATCGGTTGAAGGGGATTACGATGGACTAATGAAAAATGGAGTGCGCACCGGAAGCTGCCAGAGGATTATGCCCCCACCTGAGTCTGGCTGGGATGGACTGATGAGACGAGAGACGGCTATTTCATAGGATATTTTAACGAAAAAGTGTCGATAAAAACAATCACGGCTTTGATTTTTCCACCCAGAATGCACAAACAGCAAGAAAAAACACTCACATTCTATTCCATTCCGTCATCATCAGCTCAGCTTTTATTGGTGGAAACAAAATGAAGAGATCCGGTGGGGGTTTTACGCATTCCTTAATCTACTTTCTCGGCATTAAGGTCATACATAATTCAAAATGTCCAAATCAACCATTAGCCTTTGGGGCCGGAATGCGGACCAAAGTTCAAAGGGAGTTGCTTTTTGAATAGCTCGCCCTTGTCTATGGCCTAGCCAAAAGGAATTCGCCTTCGCATGACATGTTCGTGAAATTCACAGCCGCAGAGGACCAGTTGGTTGGTTTACGTCTTGCCTTGACACACCCAATGGAGCGATTTCACACCTTTAGAAGAAGGTTGAACTTTCTTTTCTAAAAATATTCAAGTTAATTATTACAGAGAAAGCATGATCAGATTGCCATGATTTTTGAATACGGACGACAGACGCGTCGTTGTCATGGCGGTTGTCAAGTAAACAAGAACCTGTTAGAATGGGAACAG
This sequence comes from Wyeomyia smithii, assembly GCF_029784165.1. Taxonomy (NCBI): domain Eukaryota; kingdom Metazoa; phylum Arthropoda; class Insecta; order Diptera; family Culicidae; genus Wyeomyia; species Wyeomyia smithii. Next base: position 811,593 of record NC_073694.1, read on the forward strand.
CAGACAGATGAAACCAAATTCACAACAGTTTACTGAATGAATAGGTGTGAAATCTCCCCGCAGGCAAGCTGTTCCGCAAGCTGCCACAAACGCTCTCACAAAACACAATAAATTACCTTCCTAATCACATTTCAGATTCATAAGATTTTATCACGCAAAATGTTTGTACTGCGAAGCGAAACGACTGTATTTACATATTTTTTCTACGCGCTCTATGAATGGTTTCTTTTATCTGTTCCGATAATGTCGGAGGGGGCATCCGATTTGTTGGCCTGTGACATGGCACTTGTTGGCATTTCCCACTTTGACAATTTACAAGGTCGTTTTGAGGAACTGTAATGGTTTCTTTTTTTTGCCTTGCTAGAACGTGGTTCAACATATTGGAATTTTTCGTACATCGTAGAAAAACTGGTACACAGTCATGAATAAATCAGTTCGATTTATTTGCAACCGGATCCGCCGCTGCCTGATTGCTGCCAAATTCGATATTCCACCGTTGGCACCGATTCACCGAGCTCATGGCCATCATCCGCCGTTCCCTTTCTACTGCTATCCTGCTGACATAGATTTAGAGTCGCCGCTTTCGTGATCGCATTATTGTGCCAACGGCCTTGCTAACTGAATTTAGAATGCATTATTCAGCACACGACCTGGATGTGGCCCGGAAGACACCACCATCGACAGGTTAATTGATTGCTAAACGGCTGTTCAAATCGACTTGTGCATTCAATCGTGCCCGGGTCAGGGTGAGGCGTGCTTCCTTGCCAAATGGGTCGGGGTGCAATAGGATCAGTTGTTATAACGAATTCATAGTACAATTTTCTGCATCATAGAGTTTTAATCATACCTCTCAAAATTCCACTCATCATATTCGATTGTGATCCATCCAAAAAGATTTAAAAAAACGAAAATGATTATAATGGCAGTTCAGAAAACGGAAGTAGCGTCTCTACGAATTGGCAAGATAATGATTCTAAATTTAGCGCAAAGTTCAAAAAAGTGAAAGCAAGCCTCTGAATCTCAGAAAAGTACGAAACAAAAATTTAGAAATGTATGTATTCACAAGCTCGTGGACTTATCTAGGAAATCAACTCTTGGAGGATTTTTTGTGGAAAGATGACACAATCATCTCGATCATAACCAGAATTTGTAGGATCGGGATCGGAAACGGTATTGAGGCTAGGAACGACTTTAGGATTCGATTCGGGAACGGGTCCTAGATTGAGCTCGACAGGGCATCATGATTGGCATTGGAGTTGAATTCTGAGTCTTTCGAGTCAGCAATGCACTTCGAGTAATCTACTGCATTTTCATCGGAAGGGAACAGTCCACAAGCTCGAAATCCATTGGTAACGGTCTCTTTCTTGAAGGACTTGTCAATAGCCGCCTGAAGTATACCAGGGAACTCGTTCATCCGAACTACTCGGCCTATAAATATTGAATCAATCAAATCAAAAAATTTTTTAAACAATATTGCACAAATTCATACCTGGATTTTCCTCCTGCCATGAGCGCACCTCTGATCTCCACGCAGCTTTCAGAGAGCGAAACATTATCACATCCGCCTTTCTCTGCCAACCACTGTCTGATTTACCTATTCCCTAATCAGCCGGGAAACACTGAACGACGTCGGCTGGAATCTTTGGTAAGGTAAAACGCAACATGGCGGTACTTTCAAACCCGCTGCGTTGTAGGACTTCTAGACGGTAACGTTCTTTTTTGAACCGGTATCAATGAGATAGGCTTGCTTCTCTTTCTTAGGAATAATCACGGCCTTGGTCTCTGGGTCCATACTGAACCCAATTTCATCTCCGTTGAGTACTTCCTCATTCTCGTCTTCTCGGAACAGCTCTCGTACACGTACGGAACCAGTTGCGTAAATTTCCCTCTTCAACCGTAGCTACCGCCGATGAAACTAACTCTGGCTTACGCACTGAGAGTTCATGAATCCACAGTACCATTTATAACCTAACACAGACAATATTGCAATAGCATTAAATAATAAAAACCTAAATTAATCCACCTAGCTGTCAGACCCAGCCTTTCTCATTCAAACTTATAGATTTATATATAATAAATAGATTTACATGAACGCTTCAATCCAATAAATGTATGTCACTCTTTAGGTTCTAAAATATTGATGTTGTAATCTATACATACAAAAATGTAGTCCGGTCTGTCAGTCAGTTTGATCCATACAGGCTCGAAAACTACCGAACCGATTGACGTGAAAATTTGTATGTAGGGGTTTTTGGTCCCGATAAAGGTTCCTATGATAGTTTGAGACCCCTCCCTCTTCTGGAAAGAAGGGGTCCACTACAAATGAAACATAAATTTCTGCACAACTCAAGAACAAACCAAGCAAATGAAACCGAATTTGGCATGTCGATATTTTGAAGGGTAATAAATATGTCCATAATGGTTCGACGTCCCTCCCTCTTATGGAAGCGCATGTTTCTGCACAAATTTCTGCACATCTCGCGAACTAATCAACTAAATGGAACCATATTTGCCAGGTGAATGTTTTTAGTGGTAACAAATTTGTTCTATAATCGACCTCAGGCAACATTTTGGATATTGTTTTTGGCACATTTTGCATGTTTAGGATAAGTACAATGGTACACCGTGCCCCAGTGCTGAGTCGAGAAAATTTCCAGCTCGAAAAGATCCTCGACTCGATCGGGAATCGAGCCCAATATCACAACCGTGTGGGAGAGCTAGCCGACCGACATCGCTAACCACAGAGCCACGGGGACCACAAGAATGATACACAGGAGCCAAATTCGACGTTCAAATAGTACAAAACCACATTTAAATTATGTTGAGACCACATGTATCAATCAAAGCAGGTATAGTTTTAAATAGCCTTTGAATTTCTTTTCTTCCCATAACTTTTGAGCCACATATCAAATTGTTATGAAGTTTGTTATTTGTAAGTTTGAGAGATGACTCGTTCGTATGACACTGGTTATGTTCAAATAAGTCATGTAATCTTTGAAATAATAGACTTTCGTTGTTTTATTAACAATTTAATACATAACGGTTGCTTAAGTTCAATTTTAATCAAACGAAATGGAAACTTATAGGGCAGCCAAACTTTGAAACCACGTGTTCAATCATAATTCATCAGTTAACCCTTAACTAGCCCGCTCATCTGATAAAAATAGTGATCAAATCGGTTGTGTAGTTTCTGAGATAATGAAGTTTCGTGATTTTCACATTTTGGTACTTTACAGACGAAGTTACAGTTCGATTACAGTAAAATTCAATAGGGTGTTACGAGGCAGCTAGACTTATTAGTTGACACTAATTTTGTGGAAATCGGGTCAGCCATCTCTGAGAAAAGTGAGTGAGTTCAAGTAGTCTTCGAAATATGTTCCTTTTCAAAGCTGGATTTCACATTTTTAAACATAACAGACAAAGTAATAGTCTGATTGCAAAGCAAATCAATAGGGTCTTATGGGGCAACTAGACCTTCCATTTGACCCTGATTTTATGAAAATCGGTTCAGCCATCTCTGAGAAACATGAGTGAGATTAAGTAGTCTTCAAAACACGTTTCTTGTCATAACTTTTGAACCATTAGTTCAATGTTTATGAAATTCAAAAGTTAAGTGTTTTTCAGGTTCATTTGAGATCAATTTTGTTCAAATCGGTTGTGTAGTTTTTGAGATAATGATGTTTCATGATTTTTACATTTTGATACATAACCTCTAAACTAAAAATCCGATTACAATGAAATTTAATAGGGTCTTATGGGACAACAAGACCTTTCATTTGCAATTAATTTCATGAAAATCGGTCTAGCCATCTCTGAGAAAAGTGAGTGAGAATAAAAATCTGCACATACACACACACACACATACACACACACATACACACACATACAGAAAATGCTCAACTCGTCGAGCTGAGTCGAGTGATATATGCCATTCGGCCCTTTGGAGCACTTTTATACTTTCGGTTTGGCAAGTGATTGCTATACCTTTCTAGGAGAAAGGCAAAAATATTTATTTATTTATTTATTTATTTATTTTCTTGTTTGACCATCTAGCCATTAAGGTCATGATGGTTTCTCTAGGGTGGGGAAAAGCCCACTTGAGATAACCAAGAGTCAGTCTCAAACGGGCGTAAAAACCCCACCAGAATTTCGTAAAATAACATTTAACGATAAACATTTAACATTTAGCATTTAACAATTAGCGCTCAACATACCACATTTAACATGAACAATTAACATTAGCATTAAAAATTTGTCAAAAAGCTTGTCTCAGCCTATTCTTAAAACTATCACTAGAACTACAAAAGTCAAAATGGACATACAAACTATTAAATAAACTACATATAATTGGTCTAATTGGTTCATTTTGTCCGTATACAGTACGCTGGAAGTCATCTCTAAGAATATCTGCTGATCTGAAGTTTCTAGCAGGGGCGTTGATGTTTATTTGCGACAAAATACAAGGGGCATCTATAAGGCCGGTCAACAGTTTACCAACCATAACAGCACCAAATATTTTCCGTCTTTTAGCCAGGGTATCCATCCCTAGTAGACGGCATCTCTCTTCGTAAGGAGGCAACTCCATCCTGTTACGCCAAGGTAAGAACCGAAGGGCAAAACGTATGAACCTAGACTGCACAGACTCAATTCATCTGATCCATATTTCTGCGTACGGATTCCACACAATGACACATGATTCCAGTACAGAACGCACGAGCGAGAAGTATAGGGCTCGTAGGCAATATGGGTTTCTGAACTCTCTGGCGATTCGCATAATAAAACCCAAGTTTTTGTTCGCTTTTGAAACGATATGTGAGTGGTGTACATGGAATGACATTTGATAGTCTAACAGTACACCAAGATCTTTAATTTCAATTGTACGATTAAGTAATTCACCGTTGATCGTGTAGTTCCAGATTATTGGGTTTTTCTTCCGGGTGAATGAAATAACGGAACATTTTGTCACACTTATGGTCACTTATGGACTTGGAACTTGCACATAACGAGTTTATACCACAATAATTTACAATGTTTCGCTTGTCGCCGTGCTTGAAAACAGGAAACAGAAAGGTTTTTTCCACAATAATGGATACTCTGACTGTGCCAGCGATTTGTTGAAAATAATCCTAAGAGGTACACAAAGCAGTGCTGCTTACTTTACTTTTACTTTTTTGGCTAACGAACCGTTCACCGGTCCAGGGCCGAACGAATTAGAGATGTCCATCTTCTTCTGTATTGAGCAGCCGTCCTCCAGTCTCCCCGTACACCAGCAGATCGTGCATCTTCTTCCACCGCGCACATCCACCGCGTGCGAGGCCTACCACGGAGTCGACGGCCTCTTCCTGGTTCTCTACTGAAGATAGTTTTGGCGGCTCTCTCGTCAGGCATCCTGGCTACATGTCCAGCCCACTGCAGCCTGCCCCGCTGTATTACCTTCACTATATCAGCATGTTTGTATACCTGGTACAACTCGTGATTCATGCGTCTGCGCCACACTCCGTCTTCCAGTTTACCGCCAAGTATCGATCGTAGAACTTTACGCTCAAAAACTCCGAGCACTCGTCGATCAGCTTCCTTCAGCGTCCATGCTTCATGTCCGTAAAGAGCCACCGGGAGTATCAGCGTCCTATACAGCGCTAGTTTTGTGCGAGTTTGCAAACTACGGGACCTTAGCTGGTTACGCAGTCCGTAGAAAGCCCTGTTCGCAGCTGCAACTCGTTGTTTCACTTCACGGCTCATATCGTTGTCACATGTCACAAGCGTACCAAGATAAACGAATTCGTCAACCACTTAAAATCGTTCCCCATCTATCTCCACCTCAGCACCAACACCACGGGGACTCCCACGCTCTCTGCCAGCTACCATGTACTTCGTTTTGGCAGAGTTAATGACAAGTCCCAATCTCGCTGCTTCTCTCTTAAAAGGTACGAAGACCTCCTCCACGGCCTTACGGTTGATACCGATGATATCGACGCCGTCCGCAAAGCCAAGAAGCATGTGAGATTTTGTGATGATCGTACCGTCTCTTTCGACGTTTGCTCTTCGTACTGCACCCTCAAGAGCGATGTTAAATAGTAGGTTGGAGAGCGCATCCCCCTTGCTTCAGTCCATCCAACGTTACGAACGCGGCTGGTGTCTCGCCAGCTATCCGCACGCACGATTTTGATCCCTCCAGTGTCATACGACTCAGCTTTATTAGTTTCGCAGGGAAACCGTGTTTCAGCATGATCTGCCACAGCTCGTTTCTTTTCACTGAGTCGTATGCCGCCCTGAAGTCCACAAAAAGATGGTGAGTCGATAAGTTGTACTCCCGGAACTTATCGAGGATCTGTCGCAGGGTGAAAATTTGATCCGTCGTGGAACGCCGTATTCGCCAACAAAAGATTCCGCCAGCGGTCTCAATCTGAAGAACAGGATACGGGAGAGCACTTTATATGCGGAGTTGAGCAACGTTATCCCTCGATAGTTGCCACAATCCAATCGATGGCCCTTCTTATAGATAGGGCATATGAGGCCTTCCAACCAGTCGTTCGGCATTTGTTCGTCCGCCCAGATTCTTAGTATTATCTTGTGGACCGCATAGTACAGCCGCTCGCTTCCCGCTTTTAAGGGCTATTCCCACTGCTTCCGTTCAGGGACCGGGCCGGGACCGGGCTCGTCCGTGACTTTTCATGCATTCACACTGCGCCGTGCTTGAACCGTGCCCGCGCTGCGCTCTGGCTGAGAAATGTTGATGTGTGTATGTGAAAGAACGTCTTTCTCTTTTTTTCATACCGCAGCTCACTCCGCGCGAAATATGTCACTACAACATACACGCATCCACCCGAGTGCCTTCCGTGCACTCTCCGGCCAACACAAAGTATCGTCGGCAACGATAGTTTCCCTCTCGCACTGCTGCAGCACGACGGCAACTCAACGCTGCCCCGGTCTGGGCACGGCGCGTCGGTGTGAATGCGTTCATAAGAACGCATGCAATCAATCTCAAACGAGCCCGGACGACACGCGGAACAGCCACGGCCCGGTCCCGGAACGGAAGCAGTGGGTATAGCCCTTTAGAAGTTCGGCCGGGATACCGTCCTTCCCAGCGGCCTTGCCGTTTTTCAGCTCACTAATCGCCTTTTTCACCTCCTCCTGTGTTAGTGGCTCCACAGCTTGTTCGTCACTCATAATCGTCATCCTGTTCCTGCTCTGCTCATCCGGCTCCTCACCGTTCAATAGCGCCTGAAAATGCTCCTTCCACCTGGCTGCAACCGTCGGTTTATCAGTAAGCAGGTTGCCGTCCTTGTCATTACACATGACCGGCACCGGGAAATTCCTGCTTCTGACTCTGTTGACAGTTCTATAGAATCTCCGCACGTCGTTTTGAGCATAGCTGTCCTCTGCGCTGGCGAGCACCTGCTCCTCGTACTCGCGCTTCTTCCGACGGTGGGTTCTATTTTCAGCAGCTCTTGCCACCCTGTACCTCTCTCTGTTCTGACGCGTAGTCGCAGTGAGCATGCGGCTCCTGGCACAGTTCTTCTCATCTATCGCTCTCTGGCACTCGGCATCGAACCAGCCGTTAGGCTGCCTTCCACGCGTCGTACCTACCACCTCTCTCGCAGTCGTTTCGATGGCGCCGTGAATACTGCTCCACAGCCCATTTATGTCTTCCACTCCTTCCTCCTGCTGTTCTGCGATCCGTTGATCCAGCTCTCTGGCGTATTCTGCTGCCACGCCATCAGCTTTCAACCGCTGAATGTTAAAACGCGTCGTCCTCTCTGTGCGAGATTTCAGCACGTTCGACAACCGTGCGCGGATCTTACAAACGACGAGATAATGGTCAGAGTCAATGTTTGGTCCCCGAAAAGACCTAACATCAGTAACATCCGAAAAGTGCCGACCGTCAATCAGTACGTGATCGATCTGGGAGCAGGCTTCTCCATTTGGATGCCTCCAGGTGTGTTTCCGAATATTCAAACGTGGAAAATAGGAGCTACATATGGCCATTCCTCTGGGCATTAGGGTCTCAAGTTACACGTGTCCAGCCATTTGCCAACCGAGCAGTGCTGCACATTTTTTAATATTACTGATACAGCAGTGCATACCGGCTTTCATCTTGCAGTCCGAATGACGAGGATTCTCTGAAATGGATCTTGCAACTGTAGACTGCAATGGTAATGGGGAATCCTTTACGTGCCATCTGTGTTATCCAGCGAACAATCGAATCCTCTTCCGTGGCAGTTAATGCCAGTTGGCTTGCCTTTTCGCGGTTTTCCTGACCACTTCCTGCTTGCACGAAACATTACGGTGGATCGTGAAACATTGTAGTGCCTGCAAGCTTCTCTAGTCGACATACCACTTTTTATAGCTCAGTAACAGCAGCTTCACTATATTTTTCAGCAGTTTCCGGCGTTTTTCCCATTTTAGCAGCAATTTCGTACAACAACACGATCAAAACACATCTATGGTAACTAGGATTCGCTGCGTTACTTCGATGATTGCTTTTGTTCAAAATGAAGCATGTCGGAATAAGGAAAACTTTTTTTTTTCACCCTTAATTGGACCACTTATTTTTTCAATATTTTAAGTGTTTTTCTAGTTGACTTTTTCGCATATCTTTTAAAGACACTATTACTCTACCCGCCCAAGTAACATGATTGGTTCTATCAATGTTTTATAGCGGTGTTTTGGCTGTATTAAGCACTATTAAACTTTGATAAATCCAATATTGTTACTAGGGCGTTCATCAAAAATCTGGTGATTTTCTCTCGAAAAGTGTGATTTAGTACAGTTTTTAGTGGAGCCATTTCTTATGAAAACGTTGAAGAACCATGGCAAACCAGGCAGATCTACCCTATAATGTACTCTCGTTACATTGATGCGAACTGAAAGAAGTTTACGTCGACATCCAAAGAAGTTCGTTCTAAACAAAAGGAAAATGGATTACCAGCTTTCATGTTCCTCGGTGATTTGTCTGCTAGCACAGTTTCCTCTAAATGCGAATTATTTGTTGAGCATTTTAAAGCCGCTTTTTCGTCTTCAGTTGCTATGCCAAATCAGATTGACGCTGTAATACGCGATACTACGCAGAAGAGTTTCGATTACGGAGTTTTCCAAGTGACAGAAGCCACGTTTTGAGTGCAATTCGAAAGCTGAAACATTCCACTTGTCCTGGGTCAGATGGGATCCCGCCATCTTTGTTGAAAAGCTGCTCGAACGAACTGGTGGCGCCTCTTGTAAAGCCGTTTAATCTTTCTCTGTAACAAGGATTGTTTCCTACTAGTTGGAAAAATTCATTGCTCACACCGATACACAAAAAAGGGGACAAGTGCAACATAGCTAATTGCTTAAGAATTACATCATTATGTGCTTTTTCCAAAGTTTTCGAAATAGTCGTCAGAAGAGTGCCGTTTTCATCGTGCAAAAACTATATTTCTAGTTAGACTTTATAAAAACTTTTAAATATACAACAGTCCTGCAATGTTGAGCAAAATTACAGATCACCACTTCTTCCCCTTCCATTATATTCTCGAGATTCAAGGAAAAATCGTTTTTAGCACTTTGATTGACTGTCCTTCGATACATACCTACAAAAATGTGTATTTCTTTTAAATTGTGCAATTGAAATCACTAACTCAAAAAGTCCAAAGTTATTGTGATTGCAATACCACTGTTGATCTCGGCAGGTGATGGAGCGAACTACAATTACAGCAACGCGTAGTGTTGTCATGGGCCAACTTCTCCAGGCCTGCTTGGCAGTGTCTACTACTTCAGGATGTAAACATGTTCAGCCCTGGAGATGAAAAAAGTGATAGTAAACTAATTTAAAAGTCAGACAAATTTCTCAATGTGTATCATAGTAGAATGGAACTAGATATATTTCAAAGTAGACTCAAATTCTCACTATCTAGTTTAAAAGTGTGAATATAGTTTTATGTCCAACAGACTTATCAAAGTATACATGCGGGTCTATGAAACTGGGAAATGATAAAAACTTCTTCTAAAACGACTGAAAACAGTTCGTTTATCGCAACTCTGGGCTAAATTCGGAATCATTTTTATTTTTGCTTTCTTTGAAAGTTTTATCGCCGCTCCGATTTCAATGTTAGGTTACTGCTTTTCACGTTTGATATTTGCGCCGTTCTGAGCTCAATTTAAATCTTTCTTTGCGGAAATTTCAGACTCAACTTTGGATCACTTAGGTTGCTAAAGCAACAGCGAACAAGTTTGCTTCCCAAAGATAAACTCACAACAGCGAGACATTCCGTCCTAATGTTAGAAAAAATGCGTCCCAATTATCATAAAAACCTGACAATCACAATAACAGATAACAACAGCGGCATAAACGCGTGTTTTCCTGTCAATCGTTGTTTGCCTCGAAACATCGCCTACGTCTTTCACCACCCCTAGTTGAGGAAGGAGAAGGGGACACATTTCCCGTCACATCACAGTCAGCAGGGAAGACATTCCTGGCGTGTTGTACGGAACTCCGCAACGCAACATTATTAGGTTAATTATTTCTTCCGACATTTTTATGTTCCCTGTCGATAGCGTGGGATATCACAAAGGTATAAAAAGACGTTCGATGATGTTGTTTTTTTCCTTTCCTGGCAAAAGTGCTTGACTTCGTTCTCTAGAAAGGTGAAACCAAGCATGGCCTGCTTGGCTGCGGGTGGGCGAATAAGAAGAAATAATTTAGAAAATCGTCTCAAATTAGTGAGAGAGAGGGCTGATAATGATTCAGTGGAAAGTGGAGTCTAATACTACAGTCTAATACTGGGAAATGAGTCGAGCGTTGCCACCCAAGGGACTTGAAAGCATCTTGAACATAACCTCGAACTGTCGAAGATTGTTTCGTCAATCCGATTTCGCTGTTGCATTGTCTTTGGTTTATTATTACTCAACTGAATTTGTAATCTGATAGATGCCTAACATTGCAATGTTTTTTCTTCTATTTCCAGGTAAGTCAACATCACTCTTTTGCAATCCATGCCTCAGGTATCAATGGCAGTTCTTAGAAGGTATCTTACACAAAATCGTTCACACAAACGAAATAAATCGAGATTTCTTGTTCTATATTCGATTTTCCTATTTCGTTTATATTAACAAGAGAGTCTTCTGTTGAAACATATTAATAACTACACGCCAGTAAAATTACGTACAGTTAAAGAGTCATAACGATGATTAATAGAATGTGTTTAAACTAAATTCAACTAACAGTGTACAAAGAAATCTTATATTCTTTTTAAATAAAGGGAAATCCTAACTTTCTCTTTTTGCCTTTCTCCTAGAAAGGTATAGCAATCACTGGAAAAACCAAAGGTATAAAAGTGGTCCCAATGGCCGAATGTCATATACCACTCGACTTCTTCCGACGAACTGAGCATTTTCTGTATGTATGTATGTATGTGTGTATGTGTGTGTGTGTGTGTGTGTGTGTGTGTGTGTGTATGTATGTGCTACTTTTTTTTCTCACTCACTTTTCTTAGAGATGGCTGGACCGATTTTCATAAAATTAATTGCAAATGAAAGGTCTAGTTGCGCCATAGGTTGCTATTGAATTTCATTGTAATCGGATTTTTAGTTTAGAGGTTATGTATCAAAATGTAAAAATCACGAAACATCAATATCTCAGAAACCACACAACCGATTTTAATAAAATTGGTTTCAAATGATCGGGCTGTCTCCAGAACCCTTAACTTTTGAATTTCGTAATGATTGAACATATGGTTCAAAAGTTATGTAAAGAAAAGTTATCCTGAGGTTGTTTAAACTCACTCATTTTTATCAGAGATGGCTGAACCGATTTTCACAAAATTAGTGTCAAATGAAAAGTCTAGTTGCCCCATAAGTTGCTATTGAATTTCATTGCAATCGGATTGTAACTTTGTCCGTTGTTCATGAAAATGTGAAATCACATAATGAAAGTTAACATATTGACTTCCTTCTAACGATCACTGGCTAATTAAAAGGTAGAAAAGTGATCCAAATGGCCGAATGTCATATACTACTCGACTCAGTTAGACGAATCGAGCATTTTCTGCATATAAGCATGTATAGGTGTATATGTTTGTGTGTGGGTGTGTACGTGTGTATGTGCACCTTTTTTCGCACTCACTATTCTCAGAGATGGTCTGACCGAACAGATTTCAATGAAATTAATTGCAAATGAAAGGTCTAGTTGCCCTATAAGACCCTATTGAATTTTATTGTAATCTGATTTCTAGTTTAGAGGTTATGTATCAAAGTGTAAAAATCACGAAACATCAATATCTCAGAAACCACACATCTGATTTGATCAAAATTAGTTTCAAATGAACGGGCTACCTTAAAAACCCTTAACTTTTGAATTTTATGAAGATTGAACATGTGGTTCAGAAGTTATGACAAGAAACGTGTTCTGGAGACTATTTAATCGCACTCATGTTTCTCAGAGATGGCTGGCCCGATTTTTATAAAATTAGTGTCATATGAAAGGTCTAGTTGCCCCATAAGACCCTAATGATTTTTTTTACAAACGGATTATTACTTCGCCTGTTATGTTTAAAAATGTGAAATCCAGCTATGAAAAGAAACATATTCCAAGACAACTTACTTGGACTCACTCATATTTCTCAGAGATGGTTGACCCGATTTCCACAGAATTAGTATCAAATAAAAGGTCTACCTACCTCATGTCACCCTATTGAATTTTGCAGTAATCGGACTGTAACTTCGTCTGTAATGTATCGAAATGTGAAAATCACGAAACTTCATTATCTTAGAAACTACACAACCGATTTGAACAATATTGATATCAGATGAACGGGCTAGTTAAGGGTTAACTGATGAATTATGATTGAACACGTGGTTTCAAAGTTTGGCTGCCCCATACGTTACCTTTTCATTTGATTGTAACCAAACTTAAGCAAGCGTTATGTTTTAAAATTGTAAAACAACGAAAGTCTATTATCTCAAGTATTACACGACTTATTTGAACATAACTAGTGTCATACAAATGAGTCATCTCGCAAACTTACAAATAACAAACTTCTTAACAATTTGATATGCTGTTTAAAAGTTTTAGAAAGAAAAGAAATTCAAGGACTATTCAACACTTTACCTGCTTCGATCAATATATATGGCCTCAACATGATTTAAATGTGGTATCGTACTATCTGAACGTTCCCGGCATCGCTCGTGATTAAATTGTTCGAAATTAAGAGTCATTGCTTTTATTTCGCTATTTCTTAAGTACTAACATTACGTCAAATTTCATATTTTATACTTTAATTACAACATCAATATTTTAGAACCCAAAGAGTGGATAAACATTTATTGGATTTAAGCATTCATGTAAATCTATTTTTACAAATAATAAGTTTGAATGAGAAAGGCTGAGTCTGACCGCTAGGTGGATTAATTTAGTTTTTTTTTTTAAAGTTCATCTTTCCTTCATACAATGTGCTAAGCCAACATTTTCACCGTAAACGGGAAAGTTTCTTGTCTAGTATTTTTTTTTTCTCTCCTTCTCTTCACCCCCCTCTGCGTACGCCAGCCATTAGTGAAAGTGATAAAATGTGGCACTTTATCGCAAGCCAGTTTGCTTACTTTCTGCGGACAACACAACACAGTTTGAAACATTGTGCAACGAGAGAACGAAAAGGAAACCATAAGGATTGAAGATGCTACTACACTGACAAACCCGGACGATATCGGCAATCTTACGGACGGGGGTATATCGTAAAGAAAACGAAGAAAAAAAAAATCAAATAAAACGGTTGTTGGACCCACGCAGAGTGCTTTCGGAGAAAAAAAACCATCCGGAAACGGGGGCCAACTTTGATTGGTAACAAAGCAAGCCAAGGAAAGAGAGGAAGCAGAAAAAAAAACACAATTAAGGTGGAAAAAATCTAGCAGCAAAAAGTCTATCTTTTACTGCTCGAGTTGACAACTGGCATGGAGTTGTTATCGCAGTGTCCTTTTTGACTTTCTTGGTTTAAAAGCAACATTGTCAGACAGTCGTAAAAAAGACTGTTTTAACAGTGTGTGAACACAATAAACAATTACAAAAAGTGGATATCAACTATCCATAACCTAGCTCCAGCCAATAAAAATCCCTCCAGCAGCGGATGCTGCAGCCTGTGTAGCATATTAAACAGATGTTTTCCCCTCCATTATATCGGTTGCTGATAGTCTATTTATTCTTTCATAAGTGCGGGATCGATTCGCCAGCGACAAGTTAGGTTAGCAGCAGCAGCAGCAGGCGTAGAATATATCATGCACTGAAGAGAAAAAATAACACTCCAACACACGACAACAACATCCAAGTAGCCCGAGGGTGGATGAGAATGGAGCAGCAAAGTGAAAAGAAGGACGAAAAAATAACAAACAACATTTTCCAATCGATTTGCATGCACGAATTGTCATCGTCGCCCCCGAATGGAAGGTTGGGGACCGAATTCGACAAATGTTTACCGTTGTCACCGGATGGTGCCGCTTGCGAGTGCGTCTTTTCTAGCAGTCGATGACAACCAGAGCTTTGGGACGAACATTTAAAATCATTTTCTCCCCCCTTTATGTGCGTTGAATTTAATGTGCACTCGACTCGGCGAAAGACGAACCCCATAAAGAACCCCCTTCCAGGGCTTCTCTATTCTAGGAGCTAAAATCAATCTGAAACCACTGCCTCGTGCCGAAACGAGACCACAAAAGCACCCACAAATTATAGCCTCTAAATTAATTTCTCAAGCACTCTTGTGACAATTTCAAAAGCGTCTTCCATCATTACTGGGGCGGGGCCGCCGGGGCGGCGTGCCCGATTATCCGATTTTCCACGTGCCATCAATTTACGTTCGGCCCTTTTGCGCTTTCATTCTTCGCTCTGCCGATACCGTACACCGTAATGACATTCCAACCCTCCGCAATTTGTGCTCGCTAGATGTCAACGTCAACGTCGAGGGGCGAAACAGATCAGTGCCGAATTTCCTTTACCTTTACCCTGGCTGGAGCGGTAACAAGCTCCTGAATGTTACTGCTCATTAAACATACATTTTAATCTGTCATTTGGTCGATAGCAGTCTGATGGATGGCTGGCTGGATCCGGTCGCAGTTGGGAAACGGGGGGCTTGAAATGGTCTATCATTTCGGATGGTTGGTTGTTTGAAATTGGAGCCCCCAGTAGTCATTTACTTGTCGATTAGGAGGTCGACGTTAGGATCTTATGCTGCTTCTTTTTTTTTTACTGCAGACTGATAAATTAGCGAAGCAATTTGGAGATATCTTGATTTATTTTCAACTAGCTGACCTGGAAAACCTCGTACTGCCAAGAATTGTATTGAATTGTCCTCTGCTTTTTGAATGTTGCTAAGGAAAAGAGCCAGAAAGTAACATAAAAATTTTTTAATTGAGCTCAGAATGGCAAAAATGGTCACGAATATAACTCACAAAGGCGTAGACCCGTTTCATGGGCCACATAATTCGAAAAAAATAATTTAAATTAAGTTTAAAAGAGCGAAAAAATAGACTAAAGTAAGATGTATTTAAATTAAGCTTAAAATGGCAAAAAGTGCTTCTAAAGATAGGAAATGGGTCAAAAATCATCCTGAATTAAGTTCAACAAGTAGAAGAAAACGATCCCTAATTGAACCAAGTTAGTTCAACCAACAATAGCGAAAACACTCTTCAATGCCCCAAAAAATCATAAATAACATCAATCATAATAACAGAAATAGCTTTGAAGGTTTGAAAATATCAGAAAAAAAGCAATTAATCTCAAAATGATGAAAAAGCGATGCGATAACAAAAATCGCTTCAAAAGGTTGGAAAGAGACAAAAATAAAATAATCAAATTATTTATCCCAAATAAATTATGGACTAAAGGGAAACTTTTCGAAACCAGAGCAGAAGAAAAATGTCCGAAATTCAGCTTTGAATTTCGAAGCATGCTTCGAAAATTAAAACAAAGCAAAATAATGGATTCAGAGACTCTGAGTAGTGAGAACGCTTTAAAAGACTAGAAAAACATTTCTTGAAGCTAGAAAAACAGAAGTAAAATAATACTTTTGAAGACTAGAAAAGATCATCCCAAATAGAAAAATCCAACGTTACAGGAAACCCTTCTGTTAATTGGAAAAATCCAACAATGAAACGATTCCATTGGTAGTTACATACTCCCACCCGTAAACCTAGGTCTTCTGAATCTTCCGAAGGCTCCGCTGGTTAGTATCGATCTCCGACGTTCAACTTCGCTAACTTGATGGCGGATCGTCATAGAACTCCGCCTTTACGAGGGCTAGAAAATTTCAGATGAGCCCCAGGGGATCATAGAAACCCAGATTTGTAGATACGTTTGCTGCACCGACGATGGTTTGAAGATCTTCCCGTCCTCCTCAGGAAGTCACTTCATTCCAAGCAAAGATTCCGCTCGCCGATTTCCCGTAGTAGTTGACTAGGATTGGAGCGAAACCTGCAGATCTCGAATCCTCATTTTTCGTGAACCAGTATCACCTCCTTGACGAATTCGATCACCTCTTCGACGATCAGACAGCTGTCCAAATAATCATCCACGAAGTGGTTACGTAGGTGATCTGCTACATCTGGCAACGGTGAGGCGTCCCAAATCAACCGTACCTCATTCGGTTTCTTGGGATTGATGGTGATTCTTAGCCATCTCCAATGCTGCGGTTGCTTTGTGCGCGTAACCCTTCTGTAAACATGCAGGTATTTGTTCACGCACTCGCGATTGTAATGAGGGGTCCTTCGTGAGCTTTTGCTCCAGTGCCAGAAGACGTCGGATCGGAGTAATCGTGGCGAAAGAGACCGGTAATCGTAGTCTTCTGAGGGAAAGTCTCGCAGGTGTGGATATCATTGACAAAGTTCCCGATATTTTAAGGTTGAGTCACCTTACCCATCCACTGCAGAGTCAGTGGTTCTAGTGACCCGGTTACGCCCAAACGTACTGCGATTGTTTTGTCCAAGAGGGTGGTTGAGGACATACAATACCGCGGAAAGTAAGACCTGAAATTGTCGCATTCTGCTACTCGATGTCCCTCTCGATCACAAATGGCACAAGGTGTTGGCTTCCTATTAGCCGTCTAGTTTGCAGTATGAGCAGACGCCCGGTTGGATCCGGTTGCTTCTGTTTGGCGACCGCCCATTCCATCTTGAGCGATTCGGGTTTTTTTTGTCCAGCGCCTGCATTAGTACCCGGTTGACCAGATGAAGAAATTCATTCGCTGCCTTTAGATGATCCACCAGATTTTGAACAGTCAATCCGAATTCTACCATCGTCTTGAGTTTATCGTGCTTTGGCGCTGGAGCTCGATCAACTTTCTCGATGAGTGATCGTATCAGGAGCTCTGGTTTGCTGTACACCAAAGTAACACACAAAACCTGTTGTTGTGTTGCTTTTCATCAGTAATACAACCGCATTTCGAAAACAAGCTCGTTTTTTTCTGGTTTAGGAGATGTTTTTAAGGTGAATCGGGATTGTGGGCTTTTCCTATACAATTTTGAGGTTAGAGTTCTTTTTTCTTTGTATTTTGATCGTAAAAAATTCGGCTTCCACTAAATAAACAGCACTCAAATTGCTACTTCAGGCATGCAACGGTTGTGAAAATAATTAATCAAAGTTTCATGTACGTAGTCTTCATAAATCAAGAGAAAATTAGACTGCAAAATTCGAGTTGATCGCGACCACGTCCCGATTCACCTTAATAACATGAGTGCAAGAATGACAATCACTATCACTTGGTCTTTTCGTAAGACGTTACACCTTCTAATAGTAACACTACGTACCTGTAAAATGCTTTTCCTTAGTACAATATTCGTAGCATTCAACACCCAACTCAAAATTACTTGATCAAATTATTATTTAAATTATATGAACGATTTCTATATTTATTCGAAGCGGGTCGAAACGCGCCATCCAAAGATTTTTTTTTTAAGGGGGGATTTGTTAGTAGCTTAAGTATTTATGATAAATATTAGTAAATAAAGAGTATGTGTGTCCAATCACAAATGGTGACTTCTCAACACTGTTAGAAATTTGTAATTTTAATTGTTAGGATTTGTTTGCTTTCGCAATTAGGACTTATCATTCGTAGGGATTTAAACCTACTTGTCAGAAAAGGGGAAGTAAACTTACAACTAACTTAATTGCTAACTTATTGGCTATAAAGAGAGCTTATCGTAGCAATTGAGGATTGCAACGATTTTTGTCGAAAATTGTTAATAATTTTATTTGACATAGCTTCTAATGGTTCAACACCAGTAAGTCTATGTAATTCGAGTGTACCAAACCAAGGAGGACGCTTCAAAATCATTTTCAGAATTTTATTCTGAATCCTTTGGAGCGTTTTCTTCCTTGTTGAACAGCAACTTGACCAGATCGGTACAGCATAAAGCGTTGCTGGTCTAAAAATTTGTTTGTAAATCAAAAGTTTGTTCTTTAAACAAAGTTTAGAATTCCTGTTAATGAGAGGATATAAACATCTCATATATTTGATGCACTTGGCTTGTATACTCTCAATGTGCTCTTTGAAAACAAGTTTTTTATCATAAATTAGTCCCAAGTACTTAACCTTGTCAGACCAACTTAAAATAACCCCATTCATCTTGACAACGTGA
Organism: Wyeomyia smithii; assembly: GCF_029784165.1. Taxonomy (NCBI): domain Eukaryota; kingdom Metazoa; phylum Arthropoda; class Insecta; order Diptera; family Culicidae; genus Wyeomyia; species Wyeomyia smithii. The sequence continues at coordinate 830,181 of NC_073694.1, forward strand.
TTATTGTTTGGCTTGAGGAAAGAAGCCCTAGGCTTATGAGGAAAAATTATCATTTGAGTTTTAGAAGCATTGGGAGAGATTTTCCACTTTTGCAAGTAGGAAGAAAAAATATCTAAACTTTTCTGCAATCGACTGCATATGACACGAAGACTTTTTCCTTTTACGGAAATGCTTGTGTCATCGCAGAACAATGACTTTGTGCATCCTGGAGGCAAATCAGGAAGATCTGAAGTGAATATGTTGTACAGGACTGGACCCAAGACTGAACCTTGAGGCACACCTGCTCTGACAGGAAATCTATCAGATTTTGAATTCTGATAGACAACCTGCAGAGTTCGATCAGTAAGATAATTTTTTAAAATTTTGATTAGGAAAATTGGAAAATTAAAAGTTTGCAATTTCGCAATCAAACCTTTATGCCAAACACTGTCGAATGCTTTTTCTATGTCTAAAAGAGCAGCTCCAGTGGAATAACCTTCAGATTTGTTAGCTCGTATCATATTAGTAACTCTGAGCAATTGATGAGTTGTGGAATGCCCATGGCGAAATCCAAACTGTTCATTTGCAAAAATTGAATTTTCGTTGATGTGTGACGTCATTCTGTTAAGAATAACTCTCTCAAACAGTTTACTTATTGAAGAAAGCAAACTGATTGGTCGATAACTTGAAACTTCAGCTGGGTTCTTATCCGGTTTTAAAATGGGAGTAATTTTTGCATTTTTCCATAATTTGGGAAAATATGCAATTTTGAAGCAGCAATTGAAAATTTTCACTAAAAAATCCATTGTGCTCTCAGGGAGATGTTTGATTAGTATATTAAAGATTCCATTGTCACCAGGTGCTTTCATGTTTTTGAAATTTTTAATAATTGATTTAATCTCATTCAAGTTAGTTTCAATTATTTCTGCAGGTAAAAAATTCTGGGAAGAAATTAAATCAAATTGACGTGTGACTTCATTTTCAATTGGACTCACAAAATTCAAATTTGAGTAATGAACATTCTCAAACTGCTGAGCAAGTCTTTGAGCCTTTTGTTCATTGGATACAAGAAAACGTTCACCATCTTTTAAAACTGGAATAGGCTTTGAAGGTTTCTTAAGAATCTTCGACAGCTTCCAAAATGGTTTTGAATATGGTTTCAATTTTTCAACTTTAGTCTCAAAATTTTGTTTTCTCAGAAGAGTAAATCTATGCTTAATCTCTTTCTGTAAATCTTTATAAATAGTTTTAAAAACAGGGTCACGAGAACGTTGATATTGACGTCTGCGGACATTTTTCAAACGAATTAGAAGTTGAAGATTTTCGTCAATTATTGATGAATCAAATTTCACTTGAGCCTTTGGAACAGAATAATTCCTGGCATCAACAATTGCACATTTTAATGCTTCCAAAGCGGAATCAATATTCACTTCGTTTTGCAAATCAAGCTCATTATTGAAATTTCTCTCAATATAATTTTTGTATCTTTCCCAATTAGCTTTGTTATAATTAAAAACAGAGCTCATAGGGTTTAAAACTGATTCATGTGATGAAGAAAAAGTTATTGGAAGATGGTCAGAATCAAAGTCAGCATGTGTGTCAAATCACTACATACATGACTTTGATCTGTTAGCACCAAATCAATTGTTGAAGGGTTTCTTACAGAAGAAAAGCATGTAGGACTATTCGGAGACAAAATAGAATAGTATCCTGAAGAACAATCATTGAATAAAATTTTGCCATTGGAATTACTTTGAGAATTATTCCATGAACGATGTTTAGCGTTAAAATCGCCGATTATGAAAAATTTCGAACGATTTCTGGTGAGTTTTTGTAAATCACCTTTAAAATAATTTTTGAGCTCGCGTGTGCATTGAAATGGTAAATATGCTGCGGCAACAAATAAAATCCCAAGTTCAGTTTGAACTTCAATTCCCAAAGTTTCAATAACTTTCGTCTCAAGATGGGGAAGAGCACGATGTTTGATTCGGCGATGAATAACAGTTGCAACTCCACCGCCGGAACCCTGAATCCTATCATATCTATGAACCACGTAATTGGGATCATATTTTAATTTTATGTTAGGTTTCAAAAATGTTTCAGTAATAATTGCAATATGCACATTATTTACTGTTAAAAAATTAAAAAGCTCATTCTCATTGGCCTTCAATGAGCGAGCATTCCAATTTAATATTTTAATTGTTTTATTTAAAATCATTGCTAAATTTTAAATTAGAAACAATTTTAATAGTAAAATTTGTGCCTATTTGAATGGCTTCAAACATTGATTTTGCCTGCAACATGGCGTTCATAAGATCGAACATTGCCTGTTGCAAAAAAGAAAGTTTACCTGCCGTAATAGGCCCCAGGCAGTTGACATTAGAAAAAATATTTTCGGTAGCAATATTAGCTGGGGTAATAGGTGTACAATTATTTTCTAGCGTGTTTTGCTTACCCATATTAACGGTCATTTTCGAACTACCAACACTAGGCGGTATAATGTTCGAACTACCTGTAACCTGTGCATAAGTTAAACGGGTATGCAAAGGAGTAGGTAAACTATGCGTCACTGGTGAGCTTGGAGAATTTTGTTTTGAAGTTGGTTTTAATTGGGAAATTGAATTTTGTTTACCTTGCCTTGCCTTAACAATTGCTAAACGGACTGGGCATTGATAAAAATTTGACATATGGTTGCCGTTACAATTCGCACAGCGAAAATTTTTACTCTCTTTCACAGGACATGTGTCCTTTTTGTGAGAAGAGTCTCCACAATTAAGACATTTTTGGTCCATGTTACAGAATTTGGAACCATGGCCATAACGTTGGCAAGTACGGCATTGGGTAATGTGCTTTTCACCTCCGCCATACTTCCTATAAATTTCCCACTTTACACGCACATTATACAAAGCATGTGCTTATTCAAGAAATTTTAAGTTGTTAACCTCATTGCGGTTAAAATGAATTAAATAATTAACAAGGCAAATTCCAGTTCTCTGACTGTTTTCGCCTCGTGATTTTTGTTTCATTAGAATTACTTGGGTAGGGGCTATGCCAAGTAATTCTGTTAAAGTAAGTTTGATCTCATCAACGGTTTGATCGTTGGTGAGACCTTTCAAGACAACCTTGAACGGCTTGGCGTTCTTGGTGTCATATGTAAAAAATTTGTACATCTTGTCAGTTAAATACTGAACAAGACGATCACGACCCTTTACTGAGTCGGCTAATAAGCGGCATTCACCTCTACGGCCAATTTGATAGGTAACTTTAACGTCAGAAACAAACGTTGAAAGTTCCTTTTTGAATATATTAAATTCAGAAGAAATAGTTACCACAATAGGTGGAACTTTCTCCTTTTTTAATGATTTTAAATTTTGTATAGTTTCATTATTGGTAACTTCCATTTCACCAGCTTCATGCTCAAGCAAAATATCAAAAGGATTGTCACTACAGACACTCGAATTGTCAGAAAGAGATGCCTCTCTTTTCCTCCCCGCAGCGATGCGAGGTTTCTTTTTCCGTCCAGCCATTTCAGGTGATACGAAAAAAGTTAAAACAAATTTTAAATTCAAAAGTAGGTAGTCTTGAGAAAGACTGATGGGAAATAACTTTCAGGTAGTCTTTAAAAGACACACTGACAAAACACAAACTTTGAAGCTATAGGCAGTCAAAGACCAGTTCACAAGCAACCGAAAAAACGTCTGATCTGTAGGACAGTTCAAGACGCACTGATTAGAAATTGGTTTATTAACATGTGGTGAAGAGGAACTGTTATAAGCGATAAAAGTTTCGGTAAAACCCGGGTTATTCATAACATCAACAGATTTGTTACAAACTAGCTGACCCGGCAAACTTCGTACCGCCTATTTATGTGTTTAATTTAATAATTTTCAACATTCCAAATTCATTGATTTCTTGCGATTTGTTTATATCGTTTGAAATTATTGGTTTTATCCTCGAATTTTGCCTTTAGCACATCACCTCTATTCCGAAAATACTCATATTAGGTGGTATTCAGTTATTTTCGTTGTTTTCCAGAAACTGAAAGTGGTCATCTTCGAATTCAAGATGGTGTCCAGGGTCAATGTTTGGCTTCTATACATTATTTCGATTACGAAAATATTCATATGTAGTAGTATTGGGCTGTTTCCCAGAAGTTGCCATCTTACAATTCAAAATGGTGTCTGAGGTCAATTTTCAACTCCATGCATCATTCTGGTTAAAGAAACACTCATATTGGGTCACTTTAGGCTAGTTTTCAGAAACCGGAAGTCACCATCCTGGATTTTAAAATGGCATTTGGAGACAATTTCTGGCCCCTGAGCGTCATTATGGTTTAAGAAACACCCATAATGTGTGTTATTTAGTCATTTTCGGCTGTTTACCAGAAACCGGAAGTCACTATATTAGAATTCAAAATGGTGTCTGTGGTCGATTCTAGCTCCTGTGTATCATTCTGGTATCGAAGCATCTCATATTGGATGGAAATCGGCCATTTTTAGCTGTTTTTCAGAAACCGGAAGTCGCCATCTTGGATTTCAAAATGGTATTTGGAGACAATTTCTGGCCTTTGAGCGTCATTCTGGTTAAAGAAACACCCATATTTGGTTGTTTTTGGGTCATTTTCGGCAGTTTTCCAGTCACCAAAAGTCGCCATTTTACAACTCAAAATGTTGTTTGAAGTCGATTTGTCGATACCCGTATTGGGTGGTATTTGGTCATATCTCGCTGTTCTTCAGAAACCGGAAGTCGCCATCTTGGATTTCAAAATGGTATTCAGAGACAATTTCTGGCCTCTGAGCGTCATTCTGGGTAAAGAAACACCCATATTAGGTGGTATTTGGTCATTTTCGTCTTTTTTCCAGTCACCGGAGGTCGCCATCTTACAATTCAAAATGTTGTCTGAGGTCGATTTGTGGCTTAAGTGCATCATAACAATCCCGGAAATACTCATATTTGGTCATTTGCCGCTGTTTTTCAAAAACCGAAAGTCGCCATCTTGGATATAAAATTGGCATTTGGACACAATTTCTGGCCTCTGAGCGTCTGGTTGAAATAAAAACACCCATATTAGGTGGTATTTGGTCATTTTCGGCAGTTTTCCAGTCACTGGAAGTCGCCATTTTACAACTCAAAATGTAGTCGGAGGTCGATTTGTGGTTTCAGTGCATCATTACGATTTCGGAAATACCCATATTGAGGTATTTCCAAGTCGCCATCTTGGATTTTAAAATGATATTTGGAGACATTTTTCAGATAGAAACCGGAAGTTTCCATTTTAAATTTAACAATGGCGTCTGGAGTCGAAAAATTTTCTTGCTCTCAAAAACCTCAACATAACAAATTTGGTTCCATTTGCTTGCTTATGTCACGAGATGTGCAGAAATTTGTGTGGAACCCCTCCTTTTAGAGGAAGGAGGGGTGTCGAAACATTATAGACATCTTTGTTATCCCTAAAAATATTAACCAGCCGAATTCGGTTCCATTTATTTGGTTAGTTTTCGAGATGTGCATGAATTTGTGTTTCATTTATATGGGACCCCTCCCTTCCAGAAGAGGGAGGGGTCTCGAACTATCTTAGTCACCTTTCTCGGCCCCTAAAACTCCTATATACAAAATTTCACGCCGATCGGTTCAGTAGTTTCCAAGCCTATATGGAACAGACAGACAGACAGACTTCCATCTGAAATTTAACATACATTTTAAAAACTTTTGAAAAGCGCTTGAAAGGAAGAACGCAGTTTATTATCTACGAGGCTTTGCGCAACTGAACAGACGTCTTCCATTGAATTTCGAAGGGTTTCTATTCTGCTAGTCAGATCGAAAATCTGACTTTCTTTGTTTGTGTTTGAATATTGCAATTGCTGTATTTTTGATTCTCTTTCTCTTAGCTAAAGTGAACAAACATTAAAGTAATAATTTATATGAAAAATTGAAATAGATACCAAATTTTCAAATGTATACTTAAGATGGTACTTCATAAGTTAAAAATGACGGATCAGTTTAATTGTTTGGGGTGCTTCGTAAATAGGCTTCTTGTCACTAAGCGAATTCGCGCTTTTGACGGATCTACTGCATCTTCTATAAAGTTAACAACCAAGTTGTTGCTTTTTTCATTGTTGCGTTTGTTTTATTCACGACGGTAAGATTAGAGTATCTAAAATGATTATTGCCTTACCATTCTTAACAAGACACGGTCGATGACCGATAAAATACCGGTATTCAAAGTCCTCTGGTTTATAGTGCTGGAGGCATACAAACTTTGCATCAGCTGACAACGGAGACCTACAAAATTATGCCCACTTTTTCGGATTGGTTCATGCTGTGGAAAACTATGCATGCTAACTGGTTGTTTGTCTTTCCGCATCTTGTATAACGAAATTGGTACTGGTTTTACTGAGTAAAACAGCATCTCAAGACCTACGCACTCCGTCACCAGAAAGAGATCTCAAATTTAGTTTGAAACCCCGCCTTTGAACACAAGAAACAATCCGGAGAAATTGAGCTCAGAAGGGCGTAAAATGCTTCTGAAGACCAAAACGATTAGAAATAGTGAAAAAACAACTTCAAATGCCAGAACAGACAAAAAGGGCGAAAAAATTGTTCACAACGCCAGAAATGGGAAAAAACATTCAAATCACTCTCAAAATGGGAAAAATCACTTTCAAGGCTAGAAAAAAACTGGAAGAAAATTAGCTAAATTCAGTTCCTAGAATATAATTTCTATTTTTTTATTGATTATTTCTGAGCTTTGTATCTTTTACAAACTTACAGCGATTTTAAATCTATTTAGAGATCATTTTCTTTTCTAGTTTTGTTCTATTTCGGCATTTTTTAGTCAAATCTGGGACTCTTTTCATCAAACTATTCAGTATACCGGTATAAATCAAAAAGTGATTAATTTTGATTAACAGTGAATAAATAATATAAGATATTTAAAGCCTGGAATTTAAATCATGTACTAGAGCACTATATGAGAATGCAAATTTAGGCACTATATGAGAAGGCAAATTTATCGTAAGCTAACTATAAAAGAACCTAAATTATTCCTAATTAAGCTAAGAATAGTGGTCTCGTCTTGGATCTTCTTCCAGGCTGGTATCGTGGATTAGATTTTACCTGACTAGCAGTGAGCTCCGTGTTAAAGTTGACTCCTGCCAATCAACGAGATTGTACTGTACTGTGCTGCAAGCTTGTCTACCACTTATTGAGGAAGTGATAGACTTCGAGCTATAGCGAGATAGGTGCCAATCGGGAATAACTTGTTTTTTGAAACTAGTTACCCTGACTGGCGGCGCAGACCAGATTTCCTCGGGCCCTAGAGAGTTCTTATTGAAGTACTGAAGTCTGCGTCTAATTAGTGCTCCGCTATTGCAGAGCAAATGTTCCGAGGCTTCGCTTCCTGGGTTACGGAAGCGACAAATATCATCTTGGGTGAAACCAGTTTTCTGAAGATGATGTTTGCTCGGGCAGTAACCAGTTATTAGGCCAGTGAATATACTGAGATCGCTCTTATTGAGACTCAGCAACTTTCGAGAAATTTTTGTGTTTGGTGTTTTAAATCTTTTTGATTGGTTAAGAGATTTCACTGCCTTCCAATTGGCTGTAATCTCTCGTTGTTCCCATTTATTTAGCTCAGCCTTCAGGACACAGTTCATCTGCAACTTCATTGCCCTCTATTCCGCAGTGACATTTACAGAATTTAACTGGCTCATCTGTTGTAGAAGGCAAATGCTGTCCCAGACAATTCTAGACATGCACTTGTAGGCTTTCATGGTCTTAAGTGCCGCTTGACTGTCCGAGAAAATGCAGATGTTGGCGTGTCTACAATTCCTTTTCAGGTAGATATTGGCTCATTCTATAATAGCGGCTAATTCAGCTTGGAAGACTGTTGACCAGATTCACATAGCTACTGATATTTTTGTTCTTGGACCGTACACTCCCGCCCCTGTTACGATCCCGATTTTTGAACCGTCAGTATAGAACTTGGTCGATCCATTTAGAACGCTTGGTCCTCCCGCATTCCATACTGAGCGAGAGGGTTAATACACTGAGTATGGGATGTGAGTATGGGATGTCGTAGTTGTTGATTCAAAGAAGTAGATGGAGGATAGCTTCTAATGCTTTAGAAGGTGTACTCCGGATTGCTCCGGCAGTGGCAATACAAGCTAACCGCTAAAGTATATCTAGCTTCTTCGTTGCCGTGGTCTCCTTGGCTTTTGGCCACCATACTAACGAAGCGTAAGAAATTCGAGGCCTTACTATTGCGGTGTACACCCACATTAACCTTTTCGGTTTAAAGCCCCAAGCAGAGTTGCCAATAAAATTTTCGATTTAACTGGAAAAAGGCTAAAGAAAAAACTGGAAAAAACTGGATTCCGAATAAATTTGAAAAAAGCAAGAACATGATTGCGAGAGAGCTTTTCTGTTTCGGGAACTGAATCCAGTGTCAGTTTTGAATATAGTATCTGAAGAGATAACTCTTCGCAAAAAATTATACATTTCAATCAGAACTGCCTTGTTTCGGGCTTACGTTTTGTTGAAATTATGGACTGAATCATGGTCTATCTATTTGTTTGGTTTTATCTCAACCATGCAGGGCTGTCATTCGCACACTCATTGCGCTCAGTGTGTGAATTTTATGTCAAGGCACAACGAGAACGGTACCTACACGGCTACACATTTTGACAACCAACAGGCACAAAGAGAAAGAGCGAAAACGAAATGACTATGAAAGATATCACCAAGTGAGAAATATTTCAAGAGAGGGAGAACGGAACAACACTTTGTGCTGCTTTTTGTGACACATTGCGTTAGAACAAAGAGCTTCAGTTTGAGCAGTTTGCGTTGCGTTGCAGGTAGAAAAAATAGCAGAGAAAAGGAACCAAGAAACGACGTGTTTCTTAGGACATATAACGCACGTCCAGACATGTTTCTGTGCCCGTATTCATATACAATCGCTACATGCATCCACTACTGATACCGCTCATTAGGGTGGTAATGACTTGTATGGAAAAAAATTGTCCTTCGTCGCATTTATAAGTTCGTTCAGTCGAAAAGTGAAACTTTAACTGATCGATTTTTTCAATTTTTTGTTTTTGGATGACACCAGATCTCGATGTTTCATGGATTTTTAAGACATTTGGTATTAGAATTTTTTGATACAGTCTGGTTTTTTACGCGGTTTTTTATACGCGGATTTTTTTACGAGGTTTTTTTTACGCGGATTCTTGAATTAACGCGGTTTTTTTACGCGGATTTTTTAATTAACGCGGTTTTTTTCTACGCGGATTTTCGAATTTCCGAACAAACGTAGGTTTGGAACCAGAAACGGTTAAGTGTTTATCTAGTAAAAGACTTAAACAAAAAAATACCCTCCGCCCACCGAAAGATCCAGAATGACCGTCAAAGAGGATAATTTCAAATACTGGTTCTAGAGCGTCTCGGGTTTTTTCTGAAGCCCATCTTGATAGACTACTTTACGCGGATTTTTAAAATAACGTGGTATTTTTTTAAGCGGATTTTTGAATTAACGCGGTTTTTTCACGCGGATTTTTGAATTAGCGCAGTTTTTTACGCGGATTTTCGAATTAACGCGGTTTTTTTACGAGGTACGTATCCCCCGCGTAAAAAAACCTGACTGTATTCAGAAATTCATGAACTACGATACTATTGAGCCCTACTTCTAAACGAAATTCGAAAGGTCGATTTCTATTACAACCCTACTGTTCATGTACAAGACATATTGCGGCTATCTCCCGGAAGAAACTATTTTTAGTTTTGAAACAAAACCCATTGAGCAGCACTGAAAATTAGCTCCTAAATTATTTCAGTAGGAGTCAAATGAAGTGCAAAAAAAAAATTAATACTATAATCGTTCGTTTGTCAAATCCGATAATCATTGCACCCCAAGTATGATGACAGTTCTACAAGGTATGCTACATTTTTTCTATCCACGCACACAAACAAATCTCGTTATGAAAAATTTCGCGTTTTGTATGGAATTCAGAACATTTTTGGAAATTTCTCGTTTTATGTTGTTTTATATCTGATTTTTTTGGTTGGAGAGTGAATCTCCAGTTGAAACACACTAGAGATTGATATTAATTTAGATTTAGTGTGAAAAATTGCGGCAATATGCCGAAATAAAATATATAAAAATGTTATATTTCTACACGCAAAAGTTGGATGGTGCGAAACCAGTACAAAATTGTGCGTTTTTAGCGCAATTGTTGATGTAATTCGGAACCAGTACAATCATTGCGTGTTGGGCATAACGCAATTAATGCTCTAGCGTTTCTCCAATGTATTTGGCAGCTCCAAACTACTACACCTAAACAGTTTCAACTGGTATCAAGCAGCATTGCGAAGCGAGCGAGAAGCAAAACCATTCTCCTCCTTTCTGTTTGAGGACGAGACATATGCTACGCTTTTCAAGTCTTTTGCACACACGCTTTCGAGATACTTTTTCTTCTTCATGCATTCCTCTGAATAGCAGCAAGCACGCACCGACAGTATGAGTGAGACTAACAACACTATGGTATCAAGTATGTACAGCACGGGTGTCTCGCTCATTTCGTGAAGCAACGAAATATCGCCTTGCGCGTCGCAAGCCGAACCGAAAGAGAAGCGAAAGAGGAACCTGCAAATTGTATGTGATGTGTCTAGTCTAGTCACTAATACACTCGACGTGAGAAATAAAGTGTCGGTATATGATACATATTCTGATTTCATTCTATGTCAATGTATTCGCAGTACAACTGTTGCGTTATGCGTTTCACACATTTATTGTGCGATTTCTGTGCAACATTTGTGCGAATCGGGAAGACACAGTGATTGTACAAGACTTCAACTTTTGCGTGTAATAGTTGGAGCATAATCTTAGTCATTGTCATAGCTCATGACTTTTGTTACTGTATGAAACATAAGCGACTCTATTTAGAAGCACTATTAGAGTACAAGAATAAAACGAAAAGTGCAAAAAGTTTACCGGCAAATTGATGAAAAACAGCGTATTTTACCTAAACCGCAGCATGTTTATGTATTCCCCACAGATAAAAGATGTATCAACATCATTTTTATAACTTTTCAGGAAAGTATTTTCCATAAGTTTAGTTTAAAATACAAAATCATTTCAAATTTCATACAAAATTGGAAAAAGTTCATAACGATCACTAATACTAATGCATCGACGTGAATAGCATACCTTGTAGAACTGTCATCTATACTTGGCATTGCACCAAGCAACACACAAAGTAAGACACAATATGTGGTGTCGCACATTTTGGCAAATGCACAAAGCGTACTCAGTCGTAATTTTTCGGTGCGAAAGAAATACAAAAGAGCGAATTCTGAGAAGAGAACACAAACGAAATATCGGGAGTTGCACGCACGGTTTGATGGCAAATGTGTTGTGTACAAATTTGTGTGGTTCTGTCTTTAGTTTGACCGTGTTTCGTGCGAGAACACTAATAATGCTGTTAAGAATTGTCAAAATAATTTACCAATCTACAAAATTTTACGTTTTTAAAATATTTCCGAAAACCAATCGGAGCTTGAGTGAATAAAAAACTGGATAAAACTGGCAAATATCTGAAAAAATTGGAAGATTTGGGAATAAACTGTTTGACTGGATCACTTGAAAAAAAACTGGAGGAATCCAGTTTAAACTGGAACATTGGCAACCCTGACCTAAAGTTCTTCCCACCATCGTGGAGCAAACCCACAACGCTGAGTTTGACTTGCTTATTATTGAATCTAAGTGTGCGCTCCAGGTTAATTTAGCAGATACCCCCCCCCCCCCCCTCTCCACCCTTGACCCAGACAGCTCTGAGGTAATTTGTCTGTTTGTGAGCCTGAGCATGCTATGGATCCATTCGACTATGCAATTATCGAAATGTTTCTTTTTCATGGCTTGTGTCATCGATAAATATGAAGCATTATCGAAGGCCTCTTCAATGTCGAGAAAGGGATTTTTCTACTTGGTCACAAGCGAGTGTAACTCTGTGATCGTTGATTTTCCAGCTTGATAAGCAAACTGGAACTCAGATAGTGGATATTTAATCATGTTTTCAGATTTAAATTATTCGTATATAACCTTGCTTTTGGTATGAAGACTACCTTTACTAGTCTCCGTGCGGAAGGTATGTGGTGAAGTATTAGGCTTACCTTGAAAATCTCCATAAGAGATGGGATTAGTGCTGATTCTCCATTTTGGATCATCACCGGTAGAATCCCATCTGCACCTCCGGATTTATAAAGTTGGAAGGATCTCACCGTGTTTTCCACTCTGGCCCTTGTAAAAACCTTTCCAGCAACTCTGTTCAACAACAATATCGCACGCTTAGCCTCGGGACTAATAGCGGTCTCGATCAACTAGATTATAGTTGAGAGAATTCGTTATCGATATTGTTTTTGGCACATTTTGCATATGTAGGATGAGTACAACGATACACCGTGCCCCAGTGCTAAGTCGAGAAAATTTCCAGCTCGAAAAGTTCCTTGACTCGATCGGGAATCGAACCCGATATCACAACCGTGTGGGAGAGCTAGCCGACCGACATCGCTAACCATAGAGCCACGGGGACCTCTTTTGTTCTATCGGACCATGGAGTGATCACTCGAGAACATCTTATGTCGCAAGGCTGGGTTGGTTTCACAGTTTCCAGAAGTGGAACCCGGAAAATAAGTTTCCATCATTAGGCCTAAAGCTTTAGAAAGCGTTTTTGTGTACGAGCCGTCATCCTTCTAAGGTTCCCTAGCCAGTTCGAGCGTCTTATGAAGTCTTGCCACAATTGGGGAGCATTCAATACTTTCGCAAGTGTGAATCGTGTGATTTTCGCTTGGTTTTCCTTAGTTCATTATTGTATTCGGTTAAAGCTCTCCTATACGAAGTCCAATCCGACGAGATTTTTGCTCTGTTAAACAGTTTTCGTACTCGAGTCCGTCATTCCACCAGGACAATTGTTGTTGTAGGCGGAGATCTTTGCTTCGCAGGTTGACTCAAGTTGCTGAATCGATCTAATTTTTGTAAACATGTTTCTCGATGTGAGTTCCAGCGCATATTGATCCCAGAACACTGCTTCCGGATTCTGCATTAATTCAACTTTCGTTAAAATGTTTAAAGAAAAATATCAATTCATGGAGGTTACCCAATTTCGGGTTTTTCGACCACGAATGGGTGACAACGAATTTTAAGAGGCCCGTAACCCAAACTTCATCCTGTTTCATCCATACATTCATAGACTATCCAACGTCAGAATAGTATTTAGTCACTGTCAGCTTACGTGTTTCTCCTGGGAGCTGCGAGAGCTATCACAATTGTAGCACTTAAGTAAAACTTGTTTGTTGATGTTGCTATGCAACGTCATGATACTACTGCGGTGGTTAATAATTTCACCTCTGTAGAACGCTGCACAGATAGAGATGTGAATGGTTGTGAAATCTGAGATGGGACTCAAGAACAGTAAAATATGAAATAATCATCTATTTTGTGTTCTAGCAACCCGAAGAAGTTGTGTGGTTTCGTTCTATAAACTTCTCTGTCTGACAGCAAGAGTCACGATTTATGAAGAGAAATGCTGTGAGAAACAATTCCGTTTGGATTTCACGCTGTCAGGCAGGTTCCTGTTCGTGACGAGACAACTGATTTAATTGATTTATATTTCAGCCCAAGGATGCGCACACGTTCAAGTGAAGGACACAAATGTGTTGTATGAGGTACAGTTTATCAAAAGCACTGCAGTTACGCGGTGCACGGGTTGATGCAAATTGGAAAATGTTATCCGGCCTTGTCATCAGCTAGCCTCCTTCGATCACGATCATCATCGTCTTGTGGTGGCATCGCCACCCGGGGGGATGTAAACGAATGAATGAATGTGTGACACCAGCTTACAAATTGCCGGCAGGAGAGTTATTTACGGATCAATGTTTGCATCCATGTAGGTGTGTACTTATGCGTGCGAAAGCGAAGGAAATGTCTTATGCAGGTATCATACCGCTTCCGGATGATTCTAGAGATCATGCTGTTTAGTTTGGGGAGGCAAACAGAGCGAATGATTGTTGTCGGATAAGATTTTATGCAGTCAACTGCATCTGAGAACTGAGTTCAGAAATTGGAAAGCGAATAGGAAGCCCAGTCGCGAAGACGGCTCCATCCAATTGAATATTCGATTTTTCGTTTCTTGGATTGTGATACCAAAAAGGTGCCGGAAAATGAATCCAATATTGCTTAAGCTTCGGCAGCACAAGATTGCACACAATGCCGGTCCCGGGTCGGGAAGAAGGGCACGGTCGAATCGCGTGTGCGCTCGGAATCTTCCACGCGTCTTTATTGCTTTCCAAAGACGGCTTTATGTATACTTACATAAAGGAGGATGGGGGTGAAAGGGGAACCATCCGGTTTCGGTTTGCATTACAAAATTCCTCTCGAAGCAGAAAACGATCAGAGATTGAAAGTATTCGCTTCATATAATCTGCTCATCTTCCTCTTCTCCTTTTCCATCAGCATATTTTTCTTGCACGAGAGGAAAATCTTCGAAAGGATTCAAATCCTCCAGAACCATCGATACGTACATGGATACAATTTTTTTCTGCCTCGTTCCATCCTGCGCTCGGTGCTCAAACGGTGAATGATGAGATTTATGAGTTTTCCTGATGCCCGCCTTAACCTGGCTGATAACGTTTGAAAGGGCCTATAAATCGGATCAATTTCTCGGCTGAGCTGGCGTTGAAAGTGTTTCTCACGCAGAATTTCCCCCCAAAATTATAGCGAACGCCGCAACAGGAGTGACCGCCAGTCTCGTTAGTTAGGTAGGACAAGGCTTCGAAGAGGATCATTAAACTAAGCAAACACAGGCGGAAAGTGGAACCCCATTGACGATTTTCCACTTCGTTGGGTTGTTTGTATCTTATTCGATGTTCTTAACTGGAAAAGCGAATTTCGTCGCTATGACAATGCCGCAGCAACCACTTGCGGGTACCAGCGCCTACTGGGATTAAGTGGAGGTATTATTCATCGCGTCAAGCGCGGTCATAGCTGAAATGGAGGATGGTTGCTTTGTTTGAAACTATTAAGCTTTGTTTCTAGAAAATTGCTCCCAAAATGCATGCGTTGTTTTGAGCGCTTATGTCTCAGTTATCAGTTTCACCAGATTTTAAAATCGACTGATCAGGATGCTCTCCTACAGTTTGATTTTTGAAAGGAAAACAATTTAATTTATGAACGTTGGAAATCGCTCTTTTTTCGTTACATCGATCTTTTGTCCCGTAAATTCCTATTTTTGGGCAGTCAAAAATAATCCAAAGTTGGTGAATATAACCTCGAAAGCTCGGATCATTTCAACCCGTAAAATTTTTGCTACGTTCGATAAACTTTATTGAAGTGGCAGTGTTGCAAAAAAATAATAAAAAAAAACAATCGCATACACACACACACACACCTTTCGCCCCGATGATGCCGAAGCATAAATTTATGATGACTCTTTTGTGTTGATGCAAATATAATGTCGATCGCACGTGGCTTCACGGGAACCTCCCCCCGTTAATGAGTCGTAAAACCAGGCGCTTCTCTTCTGGTGGGAATAAAGGAAAAGTTTTATCAACTCCCGAGGCGCCGCAGGGGAATGCTGGGAAGATAAAAGCCACGGATTACCACAGGAACCATCGACGATGGAAGGAGGCGGGGGGCTCGAGGATGTTGGCTTTTGTTTTTACTCCCTGGAAAATAGGTTTTTCGTGTGATAAAAGGATTATGTTGGATGTTGGGCAGTGGTTAGACAGGAAAGAGCGGGTCAAAAATAGAAGGACTGCTGGCTGTCGGGGAACAAGCGACGATAGAATTATGGCTCGGAAAATTGGTAGGTAATGTGCTTTTGAGAATGACGAAATGATCAACGGTTAAAAAAGAAAAAAAAACATCGAAATGACGTAAAAATGACGTTCTTCCTCTGAAGGTGAAGCTAACCATCGCAGCAGGCATAATACGTGACTTGTCAAAAACCAATAAACCAACACACGAATCACTCAATAATGACTTCAACCCATGAAATATAAAAACCATTCCTCTGTAGTGCTTCGTTGGTTTTGGTCTGGTGGCGGCAACCGAATGACCATCGTGATTCCAATTCCAATTCATAAAAGTGAAAAATGGCTCCCGGGTAGGAGCTGCTTTCGAAATTTAATAAAAGCTCCTAACGCCTGGAACAGCGGAAGAAAGCAAAACTATGAATAACAGCTTCCCTTGACTAGCGAAGCCTGCTTCGATGGCTCTCCCTGTGCAAGGGCGGAGTTTGCTTTGATTAATTCAGTTGTGATTGCCACGGCGATGATTTGTGCTGGCTTCGACCGATGGCAATCGGAACGATAAAAGATGATGCTGATGGGCGCTCTTCCGATCATCCGTACCGACTTTTCGTGCACGGGAAACCCGAAAAAACAACGCCGCCAAAAGCGGGCAAATGGGGGTGCTGAGCTAACAATCAAGGGTTCGTTCCGCACACAGAAATTCTGCCGACAGGTCGGGCCACGCCGTGCACCCGTGCGTGAAAAGTCGACGAGAAGTTTGCATGAGCTGATTTCCTTAAAAAGAAAGTCGAGGAACGGCCTTTTGGGAACACCTCACGAATGGGATGAATGAATAAGTAAGGGTAAGGAGAGAATCAAACGGGGGTTGTTTGGGAAACTTTGCCTTACATTTGGCAGAAAGTTTTTAAATTAAATTTTTTCTCGCATTTAAGGTCTTTAATAAATAAAAAGAATGAAAATTGTTAACGCCACTCCATTGGTAGCATGAGTACCGAGCATTTAAAATCACTCATGCCAGACCAGAAGAGCCACAAAAGTGGGCCCCCAGTTTCTTCTACACGGCTGAAACAAGAGTCACGACATTTTATTCCGCCCGCACAGTAGCGGTTCGTTAAATGTTCCGATCACTGCACCCAGCATTCCCAGCTCTCAGCTTACTTGGATCGTAAAGAAAATGTGCGACGCGAGGTCGCACTTGGGGCCACACCGCCTGCTATGGAACGGGAAATTTGAAACACATACGAAAGTGCACATTTTCACAGAAAGAAGTAGAAGCGCGATTGTGGAATAGAAAAAAAAACAGAGAATAATTATCTCGTCTTACACTGTACTCCCCGCGGACCGGAATTTTTCCGCGTGGGAACATGTTCCAGCTGACGGCAATTCCGTCAAAAGGGAGACGACGATACTGCGGCAAATTTCTTATTCACTGGAAAGTTGTTGAACACGTCGATCCGTGTGTCTTCATTCAAAA
Source organism: Wyeomyia smithii (assembly GCF_029784165.1). NCBI lineage: Eukaryota > Metazoa > Arthropoda > Insecta > Diptera > Culicidae > Wyeomyia > Wyeomyia smithii. Next base: position 847,435 of record NC_073694.1, read on the forward strand.
TTTTCGCAGTGTGCATAGAAGAAGACTGTTTCTTCTTCTACTGTCGGAGGATGAATTCCAACCTCCCCTACAAATGGTCTTTTAATGAGACATGAATACCAAGACGCTGCTATTGCAGCGAACGAAAAAGCGCTAATCCGAAAAGCTGCCGGCATTTTACCGAGAGCAAAAACAAACAAAAGATACCGACTGCGTTGTTCCTCCTATTGTACACTGGAGAAAAACCTCCCGGGCATGCTGGACTCATCATGTAATACCGTACTAATTGCTTTAATAGACGATCGGTCTGAGTTCGCTATTTTCCCTTCGAAGCAGAAGAACAACAATAATAATCGAACAGTTTGCAAGCTAAATATTTATCATATTATATTCTTAAAGAAGGTATCATAGCAGGCTAGGTCAGCCGGAGTAGAAAACAAAACATTGCCGAAGGCAAAAAAAATACAGACTCCTTTGTTGTGCTACGGTAAATTGGTTCATCCTTTTAGGGATCCGGAACGCAAGCATGACTAATGCTGATCATGATGACGATGTGGGTGACCGGATATGGTCAGCAGAGGTCCGTGTTGCCAGTTTAGTACCATACGAAAGCATCATCCGGTGTGCAAGTGAAAACTACCCCATTTGACATATAATTCCTAAATGCATTTTCAGGATTCGACAGTATCGAAGAGTGCTATGCTGTACATCCATCTTGCATCAGGTGGGGTTTATGACCGGAATTGTGACTTTATGGCTACTAGGACATTCTACCGACTTATCACAGTATGTGATGTTAGAAGAAAACTATTTCTCTGGAAATTATTATTTCATTGTATGTACTATGCTCTCATTCATGGCAAAATTTTATTACATTTGTTAATGTATTTTTACAATCCTGAAACAACGAGGGCGAAAACAGGATTGAATATAACAGACCTGTGAATGCTCGTTCAGCACATGCTCAAAATTAGAATTGAATATTAAATAAATCGATGATTGCTAAAATAACATCATGATCTCCAGTAACGCTGCTCAGTTCACTGCTGCCAAATGGAGTGACAGCTAATGTAGTCAAAATTAACATAAAATCCTCTTTCCAACGAATCTCGCTTTAAATTATGGCAACCGGTAAGCAGTAGCAGCAGCAGTACCAGTAGCTTTTTCCTCCCGAAGACGTGGGCGTGGATGTGATAAGAATTATTAGCATCCACTTGTTGTTCAAGGAAGCTTGCTTCGGAGACGACAAGCCCATTAGGCTAATGAGCAAGTCATGTGAAGGAGAGAAAAAAAATCACAGGAGGGTTGTGTGCAAAGCCACGACCGCAAGGATAAAGTAGAATACTTTTACAAGAAAACCCGTCTGCTTGCGTGTCATTTTTTTATTTGTTGTTCAATTCTATATCGGATAAGATACCGATCACATCTTGGCGTTATCACTGACAGTGCGAATTTCCTTGTGAGAGAATAAACAGTGAAAAGCTGATTTAACACTCAAAACTAGACAGCTCATGTGTTGTTAAAATGAGTCAACTTTTCATTGAATTTACTAGTGCCCGCTATCGCACAGAGACTGCATTTCACTAAAGTGCCTCACTGCATCAGCTGCTATCGATGCTAAACCCGCTGCAACTGCTACGCTATCCGTAGCCATGCTAATATTTTGGCCGCTATACGCTGCTATTGGTATCCGCTGGCCCAGCTGCTATCGATGCTGAGATCCGTTGCAACTAGTGCACTATCCATTGCCATGCCATAGCTGTGGCCGCTATCCGCCTGGTATCCACCTATCCACTGCACTGCTACTGCTGCTGCTAAGGGAAGACTGCTGTTGTCGCTGTCTAGAACTATTATGAGCGGCTTTTTTTTTTTTTTTTTTTTTGACTAAATGTTCAATGTATTTCTGATTTTTTAATTGGTAATTTACAATAATTTTACAATGCAAGTGTTTTGCTTCAATGCATTTCAACTTTGATTTTTCTTAATTTTTGTTTTTGTTGCTCATTTGACATATTTTAATTATAGTATTAGTTGATTTTGATGTTTGAACATCAGGATTTAATTATTTAAAAATATTCTACCTACTTAACCTACTTATTCTACTATTTACAATCTTAACCTAAAGTTCGCGGATAATGGCGTGTTCGGAGATGGAGCACCTCCCTCCATATTTCGTGCAGTACCGGTCGAATTGCACTGCCAAGGTTTCCAGGTTCGCGAGCTCGTGTATCTCGCTTGTTCTTGTCCAGGGGGGAAGGTTTAGGATCATTTTTAAGATTTTGTTTTGGACGCGCTGGAGCCTCAGCCTGTGTGTCCGGGCACAGTCCTTCCAAACTGGTACTGCGTATTCCAACGTGGGGTAAATGATCTGTCTGTAGACAGCCATCTTATTCTTCAGACACAATTTCGAATTCCTGCAAATCAGGGGGTACAATGCCCTGATGAGGATGCAGCATTTGGTCACTGTCTTATCGACATGTGCCCGAAAAATCAAATGACTGTCCAGAGACAGACCAAGATAAACAACCACGTTGGACCACTCTATTAGGGAGCCACCGAACCGTATCCTGCAATCGTCAGCAGGAACAAGCCTGGGCGATCTCGAATGTGGAAACAAAATGACCTGGGTCTTAGCCACATTGATCACAATTTTCCAGCTGGTGTAGTACTCATTCAGAGCATCCAGGCCTCCTTGCAGCCTGCGTGTCAGAGCGCGGATGATGCGACCCTTATACATGATCGCGGTATCATCCGCGAATTGGGACAACACTCCACCCCCCGGGAGAGGTGGGATGTCCGAGGTGTAAATGTTATACAGGAGTGGTCCCAAGATACTACCTTGGGGCACTCCTGCAGCGATGTTGAGTTGCTCTGAGCACACATTGTGCAAGGAAACCCGAAAAGCTCTGTCCGAGAGATAACTTTTGATGATCTTTATCAAATATATCGGAAAATTGTGTCGATGAAGCTTGTACACCAGGCCATCATGCCACACATTGTCAAAAGCCTTTTCAATGTCCAAAAGCGCCATTGCTGTCGTCTTGGACACCGACTTGTTCCGCTGGATGATGTTCGTAACTCGATTGAGCTGATGGATGGTGGACCTGCCCTTGCGGAAACCAAACTGTTCCTCAGGGAGGACACCATTCTCATCGGTGAATGAAAGCAGGCGGCTCTGGATCGACTTTTCAAACAGCTTGGAGAGGGCAGAGAGAAGGCTGATTGGACGATAGCTCTTAGGAATAGAAGGATCTTTCCCCGGCTTCAGTACTGGGATGACTTTAGCTAACTTCCACATTGAAGGGAAGTAGCCAAGCTCCCAGCACCGGTTGAAAACACGTGCTACAAAAGCAAATGAGCCGTGGCTCAGGTGCTTGAGCTCGAGGTTAAATGTGTTATCAAAGCCGGGGGCCTTCATATTCCTAGATCTCCTCGCTAGACCGATGAGCTCATCCGCCGTCACTCGTACTTCCTCTGGGACCAAACTGTTCGAATTGTCGACCATAGTAACTCCCTCAGAAACAGCCAGCTCGAAAGGGCTGACGATGTTTCGCCCCAAATTGTGTGACAACACGAACTGCTGCCCCAGCGCGTTCGCCTTTTCAACAGGTGTTATGAGTAGTTCACCTTCCCCGGACGGAACAAGCGGAGGAATGGGTTTTGGTCTCTTTTTCAGAATTTTGGTTAAGGACCAAAAAGGTTTTGAGTTTGGTGGAATCTGGCGGAGCTTTTGGCCAAACTCGTGGTTCCGCAGATCTTGAATGCGTTCCTGGATAACCTTGGTCAGTCGGTTGCTCATGGTCTTCTTGGATCGGTCACCAGTTCGTTGGTACTGGCGCCGATAGATGTTGCGCAACCTTATGATGTGTTTAGTGGTGCTGTCGATATGGAGGGCGGTACTCACCTGAGTTTGCTGTACTGGGACCGCCGAGTCACGTGCGACGGCAATCGCACGCTGGAGTGTGTCCAACGCCTGGTCGATCTCCGCTGGAGTGTTCAACGGGTGGTAGGTGTTGGTGTTCTCGTCGACGATACGCTGAAACCGGATCCAGTCGGCTCGATGGTAATCTCGCCTGGGCTGATTGGCCACCGTCTCAGCAGTGGCACCTAAGGTCAGCACCACCGGATAGTGATCCGACGAAAGCTCCTCGAACACCACTGGAACCTCGAAGATTGCCATGTTGGACAGGAATATGTCCAGGACAGAGTGAACCCCGGACCGGGAGATTCTGGGAGGGCACTCCGGCGCCAAGATGTTGTAGTGCCCGGTCTCAAGGTCTTCCACCAGGATGATGCCATTCCTGTTTCGTCTTCGGTTGCCCCACACCTCGTGCCGAGCGTTCAGGTCTCCAGCAATGATGTACTTCGCCCGCCGCCGAGTCAGCTTGGCCAGATCGTTTCGTAATTTTGCAGCGGTACCGTCTCGGGTGGTGGTTTGCTTGGGACAGTACGCTGCGATGATGATGATTGGGCCGAGCGAGGCTTCGACTTCAACCCCGATGGCTTCGATAGTCTTAAGCTGGAAACTCGGCAGCAGGCGACGCTTGATGTTGTTCCTCACAGCGATGGCAACTCCTCCGCCCCCGGCATTGATCCTGTCTAGTCGTACCAGCTGGAAGCCCGGAAGGAAGATGTTAACTTCCGGCTTCAGATGAGTCTCCGTAATGACGGCAATATCGACCTCCTTCTCGCCAAGGAAATCGAGAAGCTCAACGTGTTTGTTCCTTAGAGAACAAGCATTCCAATTCGCAATAACGAAGGGCTTATGGTCCATTGTTGGAGATTAGGGCGACGATTGCAGCAAGCTGCTGGCTGCGGGTTTTATATTTACGCTGGATTTCGAATGCAGCGGAGATGATTTTGACTAGTTCCTCTGTTGATAGTGGAGGGTCGTCTTCAGTAGAACCAGCAAACGTCCCAGAAGTAGCGCCAGCGTATGACAATCCGGGAGTCGGGGTGGGTCCTTGGTTTGAGAGAGCAGCAGCGGCGGCGAGACGGGGCTGCGCAGAAAATTTCGCAGCAGGCGTGCTACGATTCGGTTGACTGCTATTCGGGAGCGGAAGCGGCTCCAACACGGGGACCACATGTCTGGTCCGGATCGGTGGAAACTGATCTGGTGTATGAGCCGGGGGAGGCTTTCGATGACGTCCGTTCTGATTGGCTGTTGACGCTGCCTTACGAATGCGAATAAATTCCGCACGCTTCGGGCAGCTACGGCTGGTGGCACGATGGTTTTGGTCACAGTTCGCGCATTTAGGCTCGGAGTCATCAGGTTGAAGGCAGGTCGAAGAGCGATGCGCCCCAGCGCACTTGTCACAACGCGGAACCATTTTGCAGTTTCGTGTACCATGGCCGAACCACAAACAGATGGTACACTGGGTTACGTCACGGTGTTGAGGACGATACGGTTCCCACTGGATGATGGTGTGGAACAGATGTTTGGTGTTACGCAGTGCACCAAGAGTCGTGCTTCTCTTAGTGAAGTGTACTAAGAACAGTTCATCTCGGTAGGGGTCGTCCTTGACGGTTTGGGATCGACGATTCATCGGGAAAACCGCTTCCACTTTAAAGCCAACCTGCTCAAGCTCGGCTTTCACTGTCGATGCAGCCAAAGCTGGCAAACCTCGTAGTACCACTTTCAGTGGCTTCGTTGCTGGGTTGTCGTGCGTGTAGTAGGGCACCTGGTGCGTGGCTAGTAGATCGCTCACTTTGTTGTACTCCTCCATGTTGGAGCACAGGATTTTGGTGCCTTTGCTACATTTTTTGTAGAGAGGCTCCAACGATAAATTGGCAAGCTCCGCTTGTAGCTTTAGCATGTCCCGGAGGGGGGTAAATAGCGGGGGGACTCGCTCTTTTTTAGCGATGGGCTCGCTGTTACCATTTTCTACCGGCAGCAGTGCAAACTTGTTGTTTTGCAGCAGCCGATTCGATTCTGGGTCCGACGAACTGGGGGGCACGGCCTGCTTGCGTTTGTGTTTCGAACCGGTGGATGTTGTTGCAGCAGATGAATTTTGTCTGTCCATTGTCTTCTTCTTCTTCACTTGGTGAAAACCATCGGTCGACTGCTCCGCGCAGTCACTGTCGGATATATCCTCTAATGGAACAGGAAAGAGCGGCTTGTTGCCAGCCATGGGAGTACCCTTGGCGAGATCCAGAAGATACTCCAAGGTACTCGACGGGAAATCCAACGCGAAAAGAAACTTGAAATATAGAACGTACCAAACAGCGCAAAAAATATAACGACTATACTGCTCAACACGCTAGCAGAGAATCTTATGAGCGGCTTCGACTGAAACAGGCTTTTATATAGGGATGAAAAACCTATCGATAGTAGTAGGAAATCATCGATAACTATCGATAACCATTTCAGTCGATAATTCTCATCCTTAGGCCTCTGTCATAGTAGACGCAAACGCGTGCGATGGGGCGAGAGACTTGCCGGTAAAAAGAAACTTTTCGCATAATTAAAATTCAAAAATTATCAAGCCCAAATCATTACAAGCAACTATATTATTGAGAATGGTCAATCCTTGTTGAAGCGCAAAATTCGACTGATCTGATTAGTCGTTAATATCATTGCTTCCCAAGCACGGTCGACAGAATCATAGACCTTACTATTTTAAATTTGCTATTTGTCTGTGTAAGGCCTCTGCCATGGCGAACGCGAATGCGAGCGATGGGGCGAGAAACTTGCCATAGGTAAATGAACAGCTCTCTTCACGGCTGTTCATTTACCTACGGCGGGTTTTTCGCCCCATCGCTCGCGTTTGCGTTTGGCCTTACTCTTAGGCCTCTGCCATGGTTTATTTATTTATTGCTGTTCGCAGGTTTATTGTTTCTGATGAGAAACTATTTGGCCTGGAGTGTGACTGCTTACACAAAACAATCGAATGTGTGCAGCAGCAAGAGACAACATTTCAGAGTTCTAAAGGAGTGTTCCTCGATTGCAGAGTACAGCTTTAGTGATGGTCTCGGGAGCAATTTGAAAGCGAGTAAACTTCCTCTGATTTTCATTTACAAAGACGCCGAATTTAATGCTGTTTATTATAAAACGGTAGTTTTGGAAAAAAAACGTTACCCCGTGTCTTCGAAAACTCTTCAGAGCTAATTACTATATGTTCCAGCAAGACGGTGCATCAGCGCATACTGCGAACTTGACTCAAGGTTGGTATAGGGACAACTCGAGGGACTTTTTGAAAAGAAATAAATTGCCGTTAAGTTTACCTAATCTCAACTCAATAAACTTTTTTTTACAAAATCTCCAACTTGTAAAGCAGTTATCCAGAAAATCTGGAAATCCGTGCCGCCTGTGACAGCTTCGAAAAGCGTTTGAAGTTGGTTAAGCTAACTAAGGGAGGGGTTTTTCAAAATATAGTAAAAATAGCATTGTTCGTTCCGAAAATATACAAAAACAATACTAAGCCTGTTTGTCCCATCAATGATTTTCCACGCATATTTAACCCACTTGATATTTTCTAATCAAATTCGTCCCACTAAACACTCGTTTGTTTGATTTGCAGCATGGGAAAAATATGCGTAGAACGGGTTATCATTATGGAATTTCGAAATGGTATCTGGTAAACACCGGTAGGTTCGGATGATTGAAAGCAAAATCCTACGAATTGAGACTTAAACACGACTATGCACAATATAAGCTCGAAATTTTTAATCCACTTCAACCAGGAGGAACAGTTGTTTTGAGACAAGCAAATCAAACTACAAACGTAATTTCACGCACAACACTGGTTTAAGACGCGAGTAGCTTGTAGAATAAACCTTTACATTCCTTTGCAGCTCTTAGACAATTCGTTCGTAACTATTCTGCACTGTTCACTTCGATGAGAAATTTGAAAACATTGCCTGGCATGAAACTTCTATGATGGAAAAGTTAACAAAAATGCCTTACAAACCGAACTGTTCATATATTCTGTAAATGAGAAGGAAGCAATACAACAATAGGTTATTTATACATTTAAAGCTAAAAAAGTGACTTTAGTGACCATTTTGTCGTAAAATAGTAACTTTAGTGACTTTTTAGCGTGAATAGTAAAATAACTTTTTAGTGACTAGGCTCAAAATAGTGACAAAGTCACTAAAAAGTGACACGCTACTAGCCCTGCTATCGATGCTGAGACGCGCTCCGCTATCCGTTGCCATACCACAGCTGTGGCCGTTGTCTGCTGCACTGCTACTGCTGCTGTATCCACTGCTGCTGCTTGCTCTTATGGGAGGACTGCTGTTGTTGCAGTCTAGAATTATAATGAGCGGCTTCGGGTGAAACAGGCTCTTATATAGGCCAAATAGCACATTTCAAATGGCAAGGTCTATGATTCTGTCGACCGTGCTTGGGAAGCAATCATATAACGACCAATCAGAGGCCGAAGTTTTCGTTTTGACAAGGCTTGACTATTTTCAATAGTACAATAGTTTGAAAAATAAAATTACAACTATCTGCATTTGGGAAGAATCTTAGAAGATTTTCCAATCTATTGCTGCAAGAACGAAGGAAATCCATCGAATACTAACCGATTTATTAGCATTTGAAATTAGACATATTTTTCACTTTTTTCGGTTTTAGATTTCCATTACACATCCCTATGTAGCCGAACTTCCTGAGAGAAGTATTCTACTTCAAAAAACCCCGAAGAGGCATGTTATTGTAGTTATTCACACCCGCCTTAGGTCTGCTAATCGGATAATCCGACAACCAGCAGCGATGGAAATTTATTATCGCTCATGTTCTTTCAACGCTCCCCATATTTTACACTCCCTCTCCTAGAGAGAGAGGGAGGATGGGATCCACACCCCCTCGTTGGAGTTTGTTATAGCTTCAATCAAGCCGAACTGTTGTGCAAATTCATTATCGTAAAAGAGCGATCCACCGGGTTTTCATTACACCCGCATAAACTAACGCCATCTCGCAGTGAATGAAACAAACACAAAGCGCAACCCTTTCCACAGCAGCAGCAGCCAATATAGCAAAGTGGTGGTTATATTGGCAGCTGAACTAAGAAAATGTACCCCTAAAATGCTGCAATAAAAAGGCGAGTGAACAGAACAAAGTAATTCACTCCGCATGGTTGCAGTGACCGACGGACGTTTCATCGAAGTGAGGAAAATCTTTTTCTCGTCGATCGACGTCTCTTTTTGTCCAAACACTTTTGGAGATCACAGCATCTTTCTCTGTGCAGAAAAAAGTACTCTACAACATAAACCGACACTAGTAAGCAGTCCTTTCCTTACACGCCATTATCAATATTTTTTCCAACGTTCGTTTCTCTGTCGATTAGGGTAGATGATCCA